>NC_055957.1:41329511-41629511 GCF_018492685.1 Alosa sapidissima
AAAGTGAACAGTTCACGTTCAAAGTTCACAATTTTAATTCTGAACTAGTTCAAAGTTCAGTTCATTTTACTTTTTTCGTGAGATATTCAAATAAATACTTTTTTTCACACTACGAGCTAGAAATCACTATACGTTCTTTGAAGCTGCTCATTGTAGACATTTGCTCATGACACTGCAATTGTGGGTTTCTTACCAGGTGATGAAACTTGCAGCAGTACAGACAAGGTAGACCAGTTCTATACTTAGTGCAATAAAATCCAGCCCTCTGCGCTCTCGTCGTTGCCTGCTACGCGGCATTGCTCTGCTGCAATTCATCACGGGTAACGTTGTGCAGAAGCCAGTATGCTATTCAACTATTCTCAGCCGGACACTACGTTGCCCGCAATGCATTGCGCACACAATGTCAAAACCATATCTGACTGGTGATACATGATTTAAGCGGCACCAGCGAGAATAGAGGGAGGAACTTTCTCTCGTTGCGTTTCAAAAGAGAAAACAGATGTCACTCAGTTTTCAATGGAAAACAAATTCCAACGTTCATTTACAGTGATGTCTGCCGTTCATGACACATAATGTGAACTAATTCACGTTCAAGTTCTTTATTAAAAAATGTGTTGCGTTCAGTTCAACGTTCACGAAAAAATGAGCGTGTTCAATGAACGCGTTCTTTTGAACTCGTTCACGCACAACACTGACTGTCCAAGGCTATGTCTACTAACCTGTCAAGAAAGCAGACCTGGACAAATAAAGTGGCTCCACCTATGTTTCACGTATCGTTAAGAATGCTTCTATCTTTGTTGCCGTGTAAAAAGGAGAAACATCCTCTACATTCAGCTGAGGCCTGCTTTCAAAGGCTAAGTTACAAAGCCAATACAACCTTGAAGCGCCATCATTGAATACCAACCTGCAGAACATCATAGAATTGCAGGCTTGCAACAGAAAGTGAATTCTCTTTGAAGTGGATTCTGGGGGCTCGCTACCCGGAAGTGCCCGCTCCCCCACAACACCCGTTTCGCAAAAACAAAATGTCAGCGGAGCTGTTCTCCCCAGAACCCAACCAATTCCTCCTTTTGAATAAAAAAAGCAGAGAGCTGTTTGGGGGCAGGATGAGAAGTGGTGGAGCATCAGCAGATACAGCTGCCATCTCTCCTTACTGCCGCCGTGCCCCAATGGCAGATGATTCATTCATTTTTAAGACACGACTACAAAAAGGGCCCATCACAGCACTTCTGACACCCTCCCGGCTCAGAGCACACATATTCTTTATAAGAGGGGCGGGAAGGTTGGGGGGGGGGGGCTTCTTCTAGAGAGTGCAAAAAATATGTGCTGTGCTATGCTGACTTCACCCTGACTCCACCTAGCCTTCAAATGACATGCACATTTGGTAGGAGAGGTGGTGCAGTGTAGTGTAGATCAGAAGCAGCACTCATCTCCTCCTCTCTTAACCTTCCTGAGCGGGTCCTCTTCCTTTGTTTTGCATACATGCAGGAGCAAAAAGAGAAACCTTATATGGCCTGAGATGCTTCTTTCCCAAGGTTACAGGAGAGAGAGTTTCTTTTTCTCTAATGAAATGAAACAACTTAAACAGAGCCATTGAATGACTGAGCGGGCCCATCAACCTAGTGAATGAGGAGCAAATTAGACCTTAAGCTTTGGCCTGAAATGAAGAGCATGAAATTATACACGTCAAGCTGTGTTTAAAAGATTAACACTGAATTGGGTCCAGTTTGCTCTTGCAATCATGGCTCTCCGATTGTGTTGCCAATTGTCCACAGAACATGATGGATAAACGGGTGAAGTTCAGGAAATAAAACTCAGGAGAGCACTGCCAATTGGTGTCATGTTAATGGGAGGTGATTGTAGTAATTATACCAATAAGTATGGAATAATCGCCTAGCAATTAAACGTACCCAAAACACACATTTGTACCTCCATAAATCCTATTAAACCTCGTTTAAAAGCTACAAGTTATCAGCATTTAATGTCAAAGCAAACCACTAATTATCCATTCCATATAATGTCTCGATTAAAATTGTTTCTGGGACAGACACAGGTGAAATTATATTAAAAGTGCTGTTGAAATCCAGGCGTATAAGCCCTCAGAGCTATTGATTCAGCAGGAGGCTGACCAGGCAGGTTGTCACTCGTGCTCCTCTCTAGGTCCTTCCTGCCTCCACACAACAGCAGCTCATTGACATGTGATCTGACCCAACACGACCCCCCCCACGCCAGGCTCCAGGTGGCTCCTTCAGTGTTTAGTGACGTACGATCTCACACAAATACATACACACACACACACACACAAATACATACACACACCAAATCACACATGTCTGTGTACACATACACACACACACACACACAAGCACATACACAAACAGACGTGTGTGGAAAAAAAACAATAATGAGCTGGGATCTTAGGGTCATGGAATAAGGGGTCAGCTTGCAGAGAAAGCTTTTTTCAGAATGTAGAGCCACATTGAGGACAGCTGTCCCAGCTGAACCCACCTACAAAGGGAGGGAGGTGCCATGCCCTGAATGGGGGTGGGGGGGGGGGGGGTGTACCAGGGATTCCAAAACAACAACAGCGAGGTCTGGAGGCCCGGGGAGCATGAGAAAGAGAGGTAGCCCACAGGCCTGCTCAGCATGAGGGACTATTAGCATACCTTCTGCTGGAGGGAGAGAGCAGAACATATGGCTGAGTATGTGTGTGTGTGTGTGTGTGTGTGTGTGTGTGTGTGTGTGTGTGTGTGTGTGTGTGTGTGAGAAGGGTGTTGAGATTGATGCAAGTGTGACATGCAGGTATATGTGTGTGCAAGTGTCTCAGATCATATGTTTATATTACTGGCAATGATGGTGCAGTCCTTGCATACATTTACTCTGACATTTACTCTGTTCACAACTCAAAATGTGAACTCAAACTCAAAGTCATGAAAGTCATCAGTTCTTATCAGTTCATAAGACTAACCTTTCAGTTCACTGCAGCACTTTTGAAAAAAATCTGAATCCATTAAAATGTGTGCAAGTGGCAGGCATTATCTGAATTGCTGCGACTGCTGTCTGCCCTCTGCAGAACTCAAGAGCGCTACGTACATCACTTCTTTAAAGTACTGTGTATTGTTGGGGCTTGTTTGCCTTCATTTAGTTAGGACAATGAATATAATCAGGAATCAAGTGGGAGAGAGAGAGATGGGGTGGGATTGGGAAATGGCCGCACGTCGGATTCAAACCCAGGTCCCCAGGGGCACTTGGACCTGAACACGGCATTGGACTCAGTAGCCACTTGCGCCACAGCTTCCCCCACTACTTCCCTTTTCTGACCTCATCAAAATCAGCATCAGCACTCTGGGAGGAAGGATGGCAGCTGTGTGTGACAGCTCTGACGGGCCAACCCAAGGCAGCTTGGGAGACAGCTTCATCATAACCCAATCTACCAAGCTACGAGACGGACGTTCTGAACTCTCCTGACCGGCCTGTCCATATCCTGTAGGTGAGTCTGGGGCCGGTATCTGGGCACGGCTCCAGCTGTCGCTTCGATTTAGATGGACTTCAGCGGGAGCCGAAAGGGGAGCGAAGCTTCCCCAAGAAAGTTTCTGACCAGATTAGGAGTAACTATGACGGGCACAAACAAAAGCTGCCCGACAGACGGAGGGACAACAGAGTCGTGCATCAGCCGCTGTCAAGCAGACACGTCTGATGGGCTGTCTGCAATTCTGAGAGGACATGCCACGACACATAATGACATCAAGTGCCATCTCCCCATAAATTCAAAATTGTGTACCAATTTCATGCCCTACAATCCAGCAGCCTGTCTGACTCAGTGGAAATGGCCGATCAGCGCAGCAACCGAAAAGATGCCATCAAGTCTGAACTCAGCTGACCGTGCCTGTCACGGCACTGCAGGGGAGGAAAGAAAGCTCTCTGTCCATTTTCATAATGCAAGTTAATGCACCATTAATACTTCAAATTCTATTCAATGCTTTATGTAAGAGAGAACCGACCACATTAAGGGGAGAAGGACGCCTCGAGGAAGAGCAAAGGAAATGTGCTACAGTACATTAGAGGGTCTAGCACATCTCCAACTGATTGCATGTAGACAATAGAAGAGTGCAGAGTGCACACAAAACAGCTATGGCGACGGTGGTGGTGGTGTGCCCCGATAATAGAGTCCTAGTGGAACAAAGGAAGGAGCTGCAACAGAAGGGTGAGTGTAAAGTGTGCATGTGAGAGAGCCGAGGGGGCTGTAGGCAGCTGTTACCGTCCCATTACAAAGTGTGTGAGTCACTTGGAAGAGGCAAGGGGGCTTGGCACCCATGGGCACATCAGATTAGAGATCAATACCCAGGAACAAAAGAAAGGCTTAACTGCGTGGCCTAGTCAGAGAAATATCAGCCGAGCAGAGATTCCCCCCTGGAAGGATGTCCTGCGAGTACTATTATAAACTCTCTGATGATGCTTCAGGTTATGTTATGTTAGGAGGTGAAGGCACTTTTAGCTTGTCAGTGTATTATCTACCTCTGATTCACTAAAATGCATCGTGCATTTCCCAGTACGCATACAGTACCGTGTGGACCGTGCGTTGTGACTGAACTAAAGGTGATGAAAGGTATTCCTGATTACTTTAAGAGAGAGCTCTGGCGGCCACTGAGGGGACATCAGTGATCAAGCCGGCAGAATGATGTGTTCCTGCTCAGGTACCACAGGCCTGCGTCCCCTGGGCCCCTCGGTATTTTACTGTATTTTATTCTCGCTGCACTGCGTTACTCATAACTTTAATTGAGACCATAAGGCTTTAGCAAAGGTAATTTCACCCCTTAATTAGATCGCTGGTCGCGGGGAAACTGCTTGCGTACAATGAGAAACCACCATGGTCGTAATTCTAATCATCACTTACATCAAGTGATCAACCCAGCATATCGAGAAACACAATGCAATATGATTAATAGGAACAAGAGCAGAAATTCAAATATTAACAGAGTCATTCAGAGCTGTTGAAGACTTCATAAAATTGATTAGTTTCTTGGCAACTGTACATGTTAATTAGCCACAGTGTCTAGAGCCTACTCTCCTGGGTGTGGCATGTTAAAAGTGACTGACAGGAGAGTGAATGAAAAAGAGGCCTCTTGCCCACTCTCTCTCTCTCTCTAACTCGATATCTACCTCTCTCTTTCTCTCTGTATGTTCCTCCCCTCTCTCTCTCTCTACCTCTCTCTTTCTCTCTCTCTCCCTTCCTCTCTCTCTCTTCCTTCATTTATCTCTGTCTCTATCTCTCTCTATCTCTCTCTTTCTCTCTCTCTCCCTTCCTCTCTCTCTCTCTTCCTTCCTTTATCTCTGTCTCTCTCTCTCTCTCTCTCTCTCTCTCTCTCTCTCTCTCTCTCTCTCTCTCTCTCCTCTGTGTAGCTCTGCTCAGTGAAATGATAAAAACAGCAGACCACATCCCCGTCTTAAGGAGACTTGAAGCACTACTGTACATGTGTGTGAGAGTCATACTTCAGACCAAGCCCCCCACTGAAGAAGACATAAAGTACAAAGACGTAAAGTGTTATAGATTGGTTATTTTTTAATCTATGGATGTAGTCATTGTCTCCAAAAAAGTGTTATGAATGCCCTCCTCATATGTTCTTGAGCATAACTGAATCCAGACCTTGTGATGAATGGATCAGGGCTATACTTCAGAGTTACTAAAACTATAATAGTCCTACGCCTTTGTGTGATCAATACAAGACTCTAGAATGAGACACGCGTTATAGATCCCGGTCCAAATTTAACTTTTCATGGGTTTATTCCATTTTCCAGCACAGATCTCTCATTAGCACACCACACGTCCTTCAGCAGAGGAGAGAGACCCTCCTTGCCACACTGAGGATGACTGTGACCCTGATCCTCTCCGTCTGGACATGCGGGGCAAGATCCACTGAGTCGCTCCACTGGCTTAGCAGATGTGCAGCCTGGGCCCCTGGTCTCCCTGGGCAGCGCACACTGCAGAGCGGGGGAGCCCCATTGTACCCCAGACAACAACAAAGTATTTCTGAGTGAGCAAATCCCAAAAAGCTCATTTCCTCACACAGTGCTGCTCATTCAAAGACACTTCAACCATTGCAGTACATCTGTGGTTTGTGAATTGCATAATGACTAAAGGCTTGGAGGGGGGGGGGTCATTTTTCATGCAAACCAATGTCATTCTACATATTAAACAAGAGTAACTAGATGTTCCAAATTCCAAATATATACATACAGTTTACATAAATTATATGTAGTGGTGTCCAAAAAATATAGGCTAACTAATGTTATGAAAAAATATTCCAAAAGCTTGCAAGGAAATGCTAAATTACTTATTCACATATCCAAGAAATTACCGGAGGAAAACAATGTTTGGAGAAATACTGAGATCTTTCCTGCAGTACTGCACATGCTAGTCTGAGGGGCCTCTAGCCCTATGGTAAACAGAATACTGTCACAGCAGTACCATGGTGTTGCCCTGTGTATGCTGGTCTGAGGGGCCTCTAGCCCTATGGTAAACAGAATACTGTCACAGCAGTACCATGGTGTTGCCCTGTGTATCTCCCCTTGCACGCCTCCATGCCAATCAAAAGTTCAAGATCTAAATCTGGCCACGCAGTACTCCCTCTCAGCCTGTCAGATTCCAGACTGAGGATAGTTTACAGGAATAGCATGTCATGAATGGCATTCTTAGTCACAGCCCTGCAGCAAGCTAGAGTGTTTGTGAGTTCTCCCTCCTTATTCTGAAGAGCACGGAGTCAGACAGTGAGGGTCATACTCAGCAAGAGTATAGCCTACGCACCTGAACAAATGGGTCCAGGATTTCTATAGGGTTACCAAATTTGCAGTGACATTCCCATTACATTAGGCTATATTACAATGCACGATACAATGCTTTCATAAATGTCTACCTGCTTTGGCTAAATTTGTGAAATTTAGCCTATGTGAAACAAGATTTAGGCTATCCAATGTTCTTCGGTAGGACTGTATTATAGGCTATTCACAGCTCCTCCTGGTTAGTTAAGCTACATAGACCAAACATTACTGAAACTACCGTAGGTCACCAACATTGTAATAGAACACATTGGATATAACCTAGGCTACGCCACAACGTCTTGAAAGAAAGGCGATTTAAACGGTTTCTGTCGATGTCGTTCTGTTCACCAACGGCCTTCGCCACAGTAGGCTATCTGTATTCTTCGGGGAGACTTTTGAATTTATTGGATGGCTGGGTAAGACAATATTTAAGCATTGTGTCCAGACATCTAGAAATGCATTGTAATATCCCGAATCTATCTTTCGACAGTCACCGTGAGATGCGCCTGTAGCGAGTATCATCTTGTGAACTTCAACGCGAACCTGGAGCCAAATTTTAGACTAAAATCTTTGACTAAAATCAAATGTACAGGCATTCTATCATAAATTCAAGCGTGATGGATAGCTTGCGTCTTTGCAAAATGATGTCAGCTATCGTAAGTTTTCAATTATTCAGAAAGCGCATTCTGGAAGTAGTACACACCTTTGCAACAATAGCGCGCATCTGTTACAGTTTTAACCACTGTCAAGGCAGTCTACAAAGTAGCGGGTGAAGTATTGGCAACAGCCTTCCTACTCACATTGCGAATGATTCTAGGCAACAGCAAATTAATTCTGTTTATAAATAACTAACACACACCACAGTAATTTCAAACACAACGAGAGGTGACTTATTTATGGGAAAAGGTCAATTAATGCTGCAAGACAAAGAATAACGGGACATCATCGGAGAGACTAAATGACGGGAGGCGCACCAACAATGAAAGGAGGTCCGCTGCTACATTGGAGGGGACTGTGATTTGATAGCCAACACTGGAAGACAAAAACTCAAATATATAATTTATCCAGGTCTTTATAGGATATTTAGGCAAACTATCATTGTGCCACAACTGAGAGTTAATTTCAAGGTAGTCTGATCGTTTGATATTCAACCATGCCGATGCTGGGCGGCAATTGCCACTTAGCTATCGGGCTAGCTCTATGATAAACGCTAGGCTATCTACGAGTGGAAGACAGTGTAAATCTCTAGCCCACAACCTCAGTATTGTAGCTTTCTGGCTAACATAGCTAAGCATGAATAACGGTTCGTGCTGAGATGCAAAATATTAACGTGCGGGGAAAGCGTTCTTTTGTGCATAGAATTTCCAAATGATGACATTCCACTTTCTAGTGGTAATTTTATTTCAGTTCCAGGTAAAATAATTAATGGACCAGATGAGATTGATTAGCCTTATCATAAACCTCGCCTTTCTGAAAGCCATGGGAAAGACAGCAGCGTTGGCTAACGAGTCAAGTGTTTGCTTACCTTTACAAATGTCAGTTCTTGTATTCCAACAGAAGCCTAATAGTTGATATTTTCAGCGTATTTCCAGAGACACTGCCTTCTTAGCCTGTCTTGCTTGCTGAAATACCAAAATCCTTTCGCTTGCCTTTCAGTGATGAACCAGAATGAACGCACGCGTTGCTGTCGGTATCTAGGAAATGCTTCTCTCCGCCGCTCCCTGCCAAATACTGACCCCTCCCACCGAATCCCCAGCCACAGAGAAGACAGGTGCTGAGTATGCGCGCACAGTGCGCAGCTTCGCAGAGAGCAGGGGTCCTTGCAATATAGTGAGCCGCACAGAACTGTCAAATCCACAATCTCCTCTCAATCTCGCATGCGCAGTTCTGTACGTAAGAGTTCTTTCAGCCTAGTCGCGGACAGACGGAGTGATCTCCAGCGCCTCCCTGCCAAATAATGATTCCAGGGCTTCAGAAATGGGACAGAATGATGCCCTTGCTCAGCTTTCTCGAGGAGCAGCTTTCTCCGCATGTGAACACTGAACAGCGCTCTGGTGCTGAATGTGCGATTGGGTGTTCTTTGCAGAAAAAGGAACGACTGAGTGTGCGTGAGGAGAGCTGTCGGACCACAAATAAGACAGCTGGTTGGCCCATAACCTGCTTGCATTAGGGGTTGTTGGTTGTTTGTTTGTTTTTTTAACAAGCTTACTTTATTGTTCCCTATGATTGGGTGATGTATGTTCTCTCACGTGACTCACCCCAGCGGTGGAATGATTTAATTCTGCGGCTTAGCGCAGAATTAAGCATAGCGGTGGACGCTAAATCATGGACACAACTTTCAAAAACTGCATTTTCACAACATTTACATGGAGCCCGCACTGTGTGATTAGTCTGTGTGGTGACACATTAAGTCATGGACACAACTTTCAAAAACTGCATTTTCACAACATTTACATGGAGCTCGCCCTGTGTGATTCCTGTTCTTCAAGCGAGTTTTAACATTTTATTTTATTAGAATAAAGACAGTTCATTTACAATGCTATGTTCATGCTTTCAAAACCAACAGGAACAAAACCATGTAAGTTCTCCAGTTGTCATGCAATAACACATAGTTTTCTGAATTTTATACTGCCTAGTAGCCTAATTTGCCATTACATTACATTTAATTCATTGGTATATGGCATATATTATAATGTAGGCCTAGTTCAGTGGTCGGCAACCCGCGGCTCCGGAGCCGCATGCGGCTCTTTGATCCCTCTGATGCGGCTCAGCTTTTGAAAATAATAATGAGTAGACCTATTTAATTAAAATGTATTTTATTTTAGTTCGTAGGTCTATCTGAGTAGCCTAATTTATATAACTTCCCACCTCACTTGACTCCGTAACCGTAGCCTGCACAATATTGTTACATTCGCGGTTCGTTGCCATGTCAATATCAAACAAAATCACCGATTTCCCTCAATTTGTGTCAACGAGAAAAATTGTCTTTAATTATTATTGTTGATGTGTGCGCTTACTGTAGGCTAGATAAGGAAAATTTCAAAAAGGAAACGTCAGCGACCACAGCTTGCGAGCGCGAACACTAGCGGGCTGAAATGGGAAAGTCATCCGAAGACTGATTCTGAAAACACGAAATGAACTGCCCGTTATATATCGCACACTGCAACGAGTTAGTATTGCTGTGTTAACCCTATTCCACTTGCATGTGAGAAATCTTTCTCACATATGAAAAATATAAAGACAAACCTGCGCTCACGTTTAAGGGCAATTCCGCGCAAAACTGTCACATCCATAACGCCAACACAATACCATTAATTAGGCTATTTAGTTGGCGTTATGGATATAGCCTATTACAGTTTTGCGTGGAGTTGCCCTTAAATGATGACGGCCTCAATTCTTGCATGAAACTTCACCTCACTGAATATGAGCCAGCCAGACTCCAAGGCCATCACCAAATCTAATCTCTGGTAGGACTAATGTTCAATTTCGCCAATGACATGTCAATGAAAAGAGTGTTGTGAGTGAACTATGATGTTACTTTGCATACCAAAGGACACTGGGAAAATAGGGGGTGGTGTTTAGCCTACATTGGAAGCCTAAGGCCTATACTTCTGTCATTCCACTTTACATTTCAAGTTACTTGCACATTACTTTTAAAACTAGTAGAAAATGTATTAAAAATCCTCTGTTGAATGAAAGTAACTGTACATTAAATATCCAAACTTTTTCTTGTAACCGTCTTTATGTGGATCTTCTGAGATTAAAAAAAATACATTTGGTAAAAGTGGCTCTCCAGGCAAAAAAGGTTGCCGACCCCTGGCCTAGTTAAATACCACCAAAACTCAAACGATGGAGTCGTGGTTGAAGCGTAGCGGTAATTCGCGCAGGTTAGGGGGTAGGCTACTTGGCTGAAAAAAATATTTCACAGGGGGTACATCCCTGAAAAAGGTTGAGAACCACTGCTCTAGATCATAGCATGTCTGTAAAATAAGCTCTCTGTCTAAACGAACGTTCCATCAAAGTTTCCCCTTCTGTACTTTTATGGGAGCAGTCTATTTTAGTTTTTTCTTATTTCATTTAGTTGTCTTCCAGTTATAATTACTCTTGTTTATTTTAGTTACCTAGCAACAAGATGAAAGACAGGTAAAATACAGCACTCTGGTCTAAAAGAAAATATTGACAGGAGCAGGCAGCACATCAACTTGTCACATAACACTGCACCAGGAGTACAGAAAAATGACAGAGGCCTTTCACATTTACACACATATTTATTTACATATGTCCCAATTCCCTCTGGTTCCACCACATGTGACCACTATTGTCCTTTCTAATGGTCTGTGCCAAGCTTTTCCCATGATGGAGCATTTGGCTTACTGAGGATGATATAAGAGGACAACATATACACTTATCATGCACACGGCATAACTGGACATTCATGGTGTGACGAGTTTTCATGTCATTCACTGTGATGACATAACAATTCGCCGCATCACACATGATAAAAGTCTACACAGGCATAGACGGTAAAGAACCCCAGTGGACTACTGTAGCTGAGCAGCCCTAATACTCACCCTCTATTTTACCAACTGATGATCAGATCATGTCCTCAAACAGAAACATACCATGAAAAGATCTGAGTAGAAGTGCATGTCAATTCTTGTTATGCATGCCTAAAGTGTATATATGTCCACCAATCCACTGTGTGTGCCATGTGTTTATTACAATTAAAATGCTCAGCTTGGCTGATGCTTTAGCTTTGCTTGTCCCTTGTAAGCTTTCAGTCACACATCACATTTTCTCATTGGCAAGGTTGTCTCTGGACGGAGGCCATGCAATGTACTAGCACAGTGTGTTGTATTTGAAGATTATTCCTTAGCTGGTAATGACTAGGTAATTGCTAAGTCGTTACATTATATATTATTAGGCTACTCATAGAGAAATTGGATCAGTCTGAGTTCATGCAAGCATACATAGTTAGTGCTAAGTCAAACTGAATTACTGCAAGGGATAATACCAGGGTAAATATTATATCTGAGCAATGTTGTACTGATTAAGGGTATGGTTTTTAATGGAACTGGACTAGTAAAAAATAGTGATAGATTTGTTCTTGTAATATACCCCTTTCTTCTTCTTCTCCTTATGTGCTTTTAAAATACCTAATGTAATTTAGTGTAGGCATTTTAGATGTTACAAAGTCCATCATGCTTATTACTGACTAAAGCATTTTAATTGGTTCCCATCTCTCTCTTCAGTGTCTCTGCTTCATTTTTGTGAAGTTTCAATAATGCATGTACCTGCAGACGTGTTCCAATCTCCTCCAGCTGCAGGACTATGAGCAAGTGTGTAGTGTTGGGCTGGGTGCGTGGGCCGCATTTGTGTGTGTCTCACCCTGTGGTTGGAGCTGGAGTGGGGCTTTGGGGAGGATTAGGACCCCCTGACTGCTCCTTGCTCCCACCCAACCCCAGCACCAGTCTCACCATCTGGTGCCCCGAGCTCAGCAGCAGCACTGGGGGGAGAGGAGTGAGTCATGTCTGCAGACTCTGCAGTTGTCCTCCCACTAAAAGCATATATTCTGTAGCGCAATTGCCGAATATTTGTATCAAACCAATCAGGTGGTAGAAATGTGTGATTGTCAGACGCCATTGTCCCTCTGCATCTGTGGGAATCCATGTTTTTTTTCCCTTGTTGCCTGAGATTAGGCCGTAGCAGTATAAATCCCATCTGTCTGGTACACATGTTGAAGCCACTATCCAGCTGGACAGGAAGTGATCTCATCGGGGTGCTGTCTGTTCTCGGACCCCCATTTCTTCACGCTGCGTCCCATGATGACATGTTTTTGTGCACGCCAAGAGTAATTAGGTGGGCCTGCATGCAGCACCAGCTGCTGCATTAAGCATTCTAGAGCAGAACAGAAACACAAAATAGAATCCCCCCAGAAGCTTGACATGAAGTGTAACCCATAAAATATTGAGCATGCTGTCAAGCCTGAAGGGCAGTTTACAGTGAAGTCATTTGGGATTGTTTGAATTGGTCAGGTCTGTGGCTTGCGTTCCTCACAGCTACAGGCCTGTTTTTCCACAGTAATGATCAGCTCTCGGTCTCATAAACAGCCCTATCCTGCCTTTTCTTCATCCTCCGTCTCGCTTTACTCTCACATAGATTTCTCCCTGTTTGTGCAATGAGAGGCTGTGACAAAACAATTGTCCTCAGTGCATTTAGTGCGAATGGCAGTAAACCCTGGTGGTGAATGGGGGCTGTTGAGGTTGTTTTGTGTAAAAGCACAGCGGTTGCAGTGGAGGAGATTGATGGCCACGCGGGAGTTGAGCTAATGCTTGGGGAAGATTCAAGTTTCTCATTAGCTGTTCTCCACGCAATGAGCCGAGGCAGAGAGCGGCAATATTAGCTGCTATAATTCAATTTTCAGCTTCCTTACTACTGGTCCTCTGCAGCAGGATGCAGCTGTGAGGTTTGGTCCTGGCTGACGACAGGAGCGAGATCCCTGGATTAGGAAACAGGCAAATCCGTCTGTTTGGAAGACACACTAATGATTTTCTGTAATTCCTTTAACCATTAAGGCTTGGATTAGGGTTGGGGTTATGAAATGCCACCTCAATTGCCCCCGTTTTGTCTGAGGTTCACAAGTCAGAGATGGATGGTGACCTACTACACCAAACTCAAACTCATATCTTGTCAACAAAACCAGCATTCATTATTGCCTCTTTCATTCATGGCTGATTTCTGCGAATGTCCCGGGCACACACCTCCCATTCAAGAAAAGCAACAAACCAGAGGGAAACTTTCAGAGTGTGCCCTTGCTCTCCCCTTCTAATGTTGGTGGTCACTAATTCGTTTAAATATCCTCGAGTGTCCTTGAGTTTAAATCACACAAATACGGTATTTATGCCAGACCATTGGACTTGAACAAATACTGCTAAGAACAATGGTTTTTAGATTCCATACTGCTAAGAACAATGGTGTTTAGATCCCAAGAACTGGACTATTTGTAAACAGCATATAATCAAAAGGTACCTATAGAGGTCAGATCCCGCTAATATCAAAGGAGACCTTTCTGAGGACAATTAACACATGGCTATGGGGAAAGGGAAGGTGTAATATCTCCATCACAGAAGTTCCAGGTGTAAAATATTCCATCTGATGATGGGTGAGTCATTGGTGACCAAGTGCCAGCAATTCTGAAACGAGAATTCTACTCCGCAATGTGAAGTGAAAATCAGACAATTGGCGTGAATGGCAAAGAGGTCAGGTCACATATTAATGGTCTCAGATCTGTTAATGGTCTCAGATGTGACAGTGTCCCTCTACTCCCACCACTGACAGAACAGGAGACTAGCATTCCCAGAGAGGACCGAGCCAGTGAGTGCAACCAGGCAAAAGCCATTTCATTCGCTTGATTACGCGGTGAAAGTGTCTCAAATGTAACTCGCCACCTGGGACAGAAAAAATGGATGTTGTTATGAATTCAGTTGCAGTGCCGTCCAAGTAGTCACATGACCAGCTAATTGCTCTACTTCTGTCATCTTCACATCACTGGCTCCTCAGAGCCTCTGATCTGCACGGCCCTGTCAGTGGCACCGCTACATGATCCACCACCGGAGAGTCTGCTATCATGATATCTCTCACACTCTCTTCTCTCTCTCTGTTTTGCTCTCTCTATCCTGCTCTCTCTCTCTCTCCCACTCTCTCTCTATCATTCCTCTCTGTCTCTCTTTCTCTTGTTCTCCAAGCCTTCGCTTCTGTGCTAACGTTAAGGCCATAATTTCAATCAGTGGAGCCGTTATCCAAATCTCTAATGAGCCCATTGAAGTCCTCACAGCTGCCGGTCCATTCTTTGAGATGCCATAGGGGAAGAGCATCTTTCAGTTAATGTCTGTGTACTCATGCTGGAGTGAACCAAAATCCTGATGCGAATCGGAGGTGTGTGATGCCTGCACACACACTGGAATGGGCGCATAACTTATTTCAGCTATTTTCCCTGCATGGATAGTGGATACTGTACCATTTGCAGACATCAGAGATAAGCAAACACATTTAAAAATAAAATGTAAAAAAATAGGAAGAAAAGAGACTTTGTGTTCTTCCCTAAAGCCTTTTTTTCTGATTCCATATGGCTGCTACACAATGGAGGGGGAAAAAAGATCCAAGGTGATAAAAATAACTCACTCTTCAATTCTGTGCAGAGTCTGTACCTTCAGTCATGAATTAAAGAACATTCATGATTTAATACATGAGACAAATTAATCTTTTAGACTGGTGTCAGCTTGAAATATGGATTCCTCTTAGGGCAAGGGCCACCTCTTACCCCACAAACCAGCAAACCTGGCAAGGGAACCGGCAAGAGACCCTGTAATACACACTGACCTTAGGATGGGAACACAGCCCATTCTACTTCCTACCACTCCTCTACAATGCCGCAGTCAGTAAACAAGCCTGAAAAATACATCATCTAATGGCCTGGAGGCCAGGAAAAGACAAACAGTGATTCATTTTTCACCGCTGTTATGGCTTCCCATTGAGTGATGGGAGAGGACTGTGTAGTTATGAATCAAATATAATTAGGAGATGTTGCAGAATGTTCAACTGCATCGTCCCCATCTCTTTTCAGCTGGCAACCTTAGGCAGACACACACACACACACACATACTATCAGATCCCTCCAGAGACAAGGCCAGAATTACTGTGTTTCACCAAGAAGCTTCCATCATTTTATTTTACACATTATGAGAAGCAGTGGTGCCTGGTATGGGAGGCCGGTCCACCTGCTCCACGGCCCTGTGCCCATAACCTTCAGCACAGCAGCAGGAATTATGGGTGATGGCTGTCAGTCAGCCGCTTGACTTTATAAGGGCAGATGGAGCTTTATGATTTTTTGTGAGGTGTGAGTGTGTGTGTTGGGGGGGGGGGGGGGGTTGATGGCCTCCAAGCGGTTTGCATATCACCGTGACAGCAACACGAGGGCACCGAAAGAGAGGAAGTCTGCTGCCGACTTCTCTGCATCTCCTCCAGCCTCATTCAGCCAGGCAGGCAAGCGGAGCCTATTTGTAGCATTGCCCCATATATCCTGCTCACAAAAGCCCAGGGGGGTTGCAATATTGAGGTTTTAGGTTTCCCATCCATTCTCCCACTTTAGCACCTTACCCTGTATTGGATCTTTACCAGGGATGAAAAGTCTCCCATTTTCCCACCCTAATAGAGGGATATATGGCCTGAAGGCCACTGCGAGAGGGCTTATAGCGTGATTAAGCCTGCTGTCAGTGTCAGGCCTCAGAATGCACTGACGGATGTGAGTGGGCAGAGACCAGATCTTGGAGCTCCTCAATGGAAATAGAGAAATGAGGAAACTGAGCAGGACCTGAACTGAACTGAAGAGCAGCCCACCATGCCACTCTTAAGTCAAGCATAATGATCCTTATTTAGCGTATTACATATTCAGTACGTATCACCCACACCATAATTCTATTAGTCAAGGATGCTACAATATGCTGAAGAATGAAGTTGCTTAATCTCTGTGAGTTACTGTTTCATAACCTTTCCAGTCGCATTATGAGGTCATGAATAATGTATAATATTTCTCCAGTGAGACGTCACGTATGACACCAGGTAATAATAACCTGAAAGGTCTTTGACATTGAGGAAATGTGCAGCATATCAAAATGGCCCCCTATTTCTTTTTCAAAAACTATAGATTAGAGTTTTTCTTTTACCACAGAAAACAACTATTTTCTAATCTAATTTTACATTATCAATTCACATAATCATATGTGTTGTGCAACCTTTCATACCAAAAAGGAACTTATAGGGACCTTTTAGCGAGATAAGGGAAATTGTGGGCTATGACTTTTAACAAACTGAAGCTTGAAAGCCATGAAATTAATCAGTCTGTAGAAGGTTGTATTTCAAGTTCGTCATTAAAACTACATCTCATCCACATAAAAATCACTGGATTGTATTATTCCTTGTTCTGCCCCACTGCAAAGGCTTGATCTAATTTGACTGGTAGAAAGGTATGATAATGGCACAGCAGGCTCTGAATTAGAGGAGTTTCACTCATGTTAGCATGCAGTCTAAGTTGAGTCCACATGGCCACTTATTAAGTGTGCTTGCAAAGCAGCACACTTATTGTTCTTCTTAAGTTTTCTTATTCCTGTAAGCCTGATTTTTGGCCAGACCTTTTGAGATATCGCCACCGGTCCAACTCTGGAACGTCCGGCCGGTAGTGTGGAAATTGAAAATGATGTCACTGACCCTTGTGATTCTTCCGCCATATTGGATTGAATAGAAAGCGAAACTAAAGTTTCGATCATGAAATCCTTGCTCTGCCATGGGATAGTATGGACTTACGAACTGAAATGGCAAGGAGAACAGTAGCTATATATAGCTTACATAATACAGTTGTTTTCACATTGATGGTATTCAAATTAAATTTTTCCTTATTGTTAAATGTCATGATGGGAGAGTATTATTAAAAATGTTACAAGTATGCAAATTCATATGTTTACGGGAAATTAGGTTTTACTGGGTTGTTTTGTTGTAAAGACATGCAAGGCATTCTGGGCCATGTAATAGACAAACAGTGGTTGGCAGCGTTAACTTGATTTCCATACGTATTAATATGAATAGGTAGCCTAGAAATCTAGACGCGCCCCTAGCGGCTGCCAGGGCTAGTCTAGCAACTCTCCGTTGGCTTGTGAGCTCCAGAAATCGAAACTTAAAGGGGAACTTGGCAACTATTTCAACTTAATAAACCCGTTTAGAAATCATTTGGATGGTTAATTGACCTGTTCCGGTGAAAATTGTGACTTTCCCGGCTCCCTCTAGCGTCCCCAGGCGGAAAACCAACCTTGCAACTTTTGGACTAGCGTCCCAAAAGGTTTGAAACAGGAAGTATCGTGTGAAGCGAGAACCAGCGAGAAACACAAACTGCTTTATGGCAACTCCCCATAAACGCACACGCCCCCCTCAGTACCGGGTTAGCCACGCCAGCTATAAGAGCAAGCGAAAATGGATTATTTTTTTGATGGTCATCATGGCAGAGGCAGCGAAAAGACAGAAGAGACGGTTCTCGGCGGAGGAGGCGAGGGAGAGGAAGAAAGCAGCTGACCGAGCGAGGGACCGCACAAGAGTAAACATCGGTCGTGCGTTCACGGAATGGCGTGAGCTAAGGGAAAGCGAAGGATGCAAAACAGATGCTGACCTGGCGTTACTGCTAGTGCAATTGTAAGTACGTCTTTATTTCCTGTTTATTCATTATTTCTTATTCTTGTTAGTGTTTGTAAATGTGTTCAATCCATGACCGTGACCGGTAGCTGGCTGGCTAGTGGCTAGCTAGCTAGCCAGCGAGCCAACCCGTTTTTTTGGAGTACGGTAGATTACTGTTGCATGGGGTTGCTGCTATCTATGTGGCAAATTTACCAGACAACCGAGGTTTACGCATTCGTTGAATGTACAGTATGTCCCTTATATTGGAAGTATATGCACAGTTGCTTGTTACGCTAGGCCGTATAGTGTTACCTAATAACCTAGGCTAACAACCCTGATATAGTGTCTCTGCATACGTGTTTTAGCCTAGGTCAAAAATACGTCTCAGTTTAGTTATCAAGTCTCGAAGCATCATATTTCGTCATGGATTAGCAATAGTCATCAATGTCTGTTCTGTTTTACATTGTGTAGAAAAGTTAGATTGTGCAAAGGTGACGCCTGTTCTCTCGATTTTGTTGTAGCTACAAGCGCTGGCAAGTGACCACATACACGCCACGCAAGGGCCAGTCCAGACCACCACAACCAGTGGTGTCGAGTATCGGCGAGGAGTCGGATCGTGACTTGTAAGTTTGTTTTCCTCCCACAGGACCGCTGTTTCAGACATAGACGATATTGCAGAAAGTGATTAATGGACTGACTGACTGACATTTTTTCAATCAGAGAAATACAAGCTCCTGAGCTTGGTGTTCAACCACTGGTTGGAGAGGGAGAGATAGAGGTTTTGGAATCCAGGTGAGCTTGCCTTGCACCTCATACTGTGCTGTAGTGTATTTGGATTTGATTTGGGTGTATATATTTTTTTTCTGTTTACTTTCCATCTGTTTATGTAGTTGGTCATGTGTTTATTGTTATGCTTGCAGCATGCACTCTCTGGATATCACTAAAGACGAAAGCCCAGATTCACCAGATGAAGAGGCGCTCAATGATTTGAGGAATACCTAGTAAGTAATGTACATTGTGTTTCATTTAGATCCACTGATTCATACAACCATTCTAAGGTGTTTACATACATGTTTCATTCACAGCATTGCCATGGATGATTTTTGGGCTCATCCAAGTAATCTGGAAGATGAGGACAGCTCCGATGAGGACTTTGTCCCATCTCTTCATTTGAGGTAAATGTCCTTGTTGGTAATAAACAAGGTAGTTGCCTGCTTGTTACACTGATGAATTTATTGATTATGTAATAAATAGATTGATTATGTAATAGTTCATAGGAATTTGATGTGGTGATCAATGTATTCATATTTGGTCTCTTTACACAGAAATGTTGGTGCCAAAACAGACAAGCTTCCTGAAATCAGTGTGGACGAAGCTGTGTTTGATTTTGTTGTAGCTGCTCCTCCTGTAGAGGAATCAGATTCAGAATCTGTTTCGGACCAACAGAGAGTCACTACAGAGGAACACTTGGTTGGTAAATGTGCCAACATTACCTACAATGACAATCTCCTTCTACTTGCTCGGCACCTGAAACTACCCCTCAAGAACTGCAAGCACGTGGACAGACTGTCTGGTGTTCCATGTCCTGGTGTGCCACCATTTCAGGTGACCCTGAAACCTCGGGGGACTGGAGCAGTTTTGGAATGGGTAAGATGGTGCTAGACAATGTGAATTTACATGTAAATTAGATTCCAACCCCCCTCGCACCTAAATAAAAAGGCAGGGGGAGGGTGATTTTTTTTGTAGAGTTTGCTGATTGTGGCCATTACAGGTGTGAAGGCTTGCATAGAAATGGCACATACTGTTTTTGGTCGCACATACTGTAGCTGTTATATACCCGTTTTGTTTTGCTTGATTGGTCTTGATGTATTTTTTTCTGCCCTTTACATTAGTTATGCCCCTTCGGACACAGCCAGTGGAAATGGAACTCGCAGCCAACTTTAAAGTTTGGCATGCAGGGTGGGGACTTCATGCTGAGCACAAACATACTTCTGTCTGGCAACAACTACAGAAAAGTAGCTCTGCTTTTCAAGTTCATGGCCATGGGTATGGTAACAGAATCCGCATACTACCGTATCCAAGACGCATACTGCATAGAGCCTGTCCAAGAATTCTGGGACAACATCAGGGCAGAAGTCTTGGAGCGGATGCGCCAAAAGGACCATATTGTTGTCCTAGGTGAGGCATACTTTTGTGTCTTCGTATAGAAATATACGGTATATATAGAAATCAATGTTTAGCCAAGACTTATATTCACTCAGACTTTTGATTCTAACACCTTTTATTTCAATATCTGTTGGCTGTAGGGGATGGCCGAATGGACTCTCCTGGTAAGTTCTGAGTGCATATGTTTATTCTGTGTGGTTAAGAACTTGTGCTATGTTTATTCTGTGTGGTTAAGGACTTGTGCTTAACCACTGTTCTTATGTTTCAGGACACTGTGCTCAATATTGCACATATACAACAATCGAACAAGACTCGCGAGACATCCTCCACATTGTTACTGTGGACAAAAGGGACACCAGTCGCAACTCGGTGATAATGGAGAAAGAATGCTTCATTCGCACCATGGATGCTCTGCTCCCGAATGTCAAAATAAAAGAAGTGGTTACTGATGCTCACCCACAGATCACTGCATTGCTGAGTAAGTAGAACTTATGTGCTGTTACTTGAAGTCATGACTTTCATATTGTAATTGTGTCATAAAGTCTTTTGTTTTTTACAGATCCTGAACGTGGACGATATAAAGCATGGGGTTTACAGCATTCGCTTGACATTTGGCATGCTGCTAAAAGTCTTAGCAAAAGGCTTCGAAAGGTATGTTTCCATCCACACCATCATACTGCCAGGGTACTCTCAACAATGCCATATGGACAAACATTTTACCTGTCACATCATGGCAACAGAAGAGGTTCTTTATAGGTGTGTATTGACACTGCTATTGATGTGCATCGTAATCAGGCTGGAGCAGTGAAGGGGCAGAATCCAATTCAGGACTGGGCCCGAGACATTGTCAACCACTTTTGGTACTGCAGCAAACAGGCTTCCACAGAGGAGGAATTCAAGGTATGTTTGAGAGTAGAGTATGTGTAGTGTAAAAACAGTTTGTGACAGATTGGGTTTTTAGTTGTATATATTGTACAGGTGACAATTTTTTTTTTTCTTGCAGTCGATGTGGGTTGGTGTGATGCATCATGTCCGCAACGAACATTTTTGGGCAACCGGTTGCTGTCAGCATGAGCCGCTGGAGGAAGGCAGCCAAGACAAGCCTTGGATGGAGCAAGGTGACCATATAGGAAAATAAAACTGCACAAATGAATTCCCTACATGACTGCACTCATTTCACTCATAATATAATGTGTTTACAGGTTCAGCAGCTCACCGGGCCCTGGCTGCAATTGTATTTGAGAAGAGATGGCTGAACCTTGTGAGGAAGTTCCTAAACTTCAGGTAATCATCTGCTCTCGTTTTAGCATTTGCTGTGTTTTTAATTGTGCACTCAAGCAGTACTCATTTATTTCCTTATCAAATGAAATATTTGACAGACTGAGCTGAGGTCCTTTTGTACATAAGGAAAGGGTTACAGCAGATTTGTAGACGTGTGGTGAGAGAGATTTTCTAACTTCAATTATTCTGCCTCAAACACACTCACAGGACCACGTCGGATTTGGAGAGTTTCCAAAATCATATTTTGCTCTACGCAGCGAAGCGGATGTCGTACACTCCATTTGTGTACAAGACCAGGACCCTGTTGGCTGCGATTGATTACAATATGCACAATCGACGCGTGCCAGCACTAAACAAGGATGGCCACAAAATGTAAGCTCTTAGTATAAGAATAAAGTGTTTGTTTATATAATTTTTGTTTAAACTTTTGTAAATGAGCATATTACTAACTGCCCTTACTCTCCAGGTACAAAAAATCGTACAATAAAAAATCAAAAAACTGGGCTGTGTATACAATCAAGGAGAAGAAGGAATACAAATACATCCCTGACCTCCAGAAGGCCATTCTTGGTAGGAGGCTGAAGAGTGGGACCGGCCTTCCCCGCAAGACCACGCTAAGGCCAGAAGATCCCAGGCGACTTGGTTTGCTTTCCTCTGCAGAGCCATCACCGCCCACGTCGGAGCTCATCCAAAGACGTGTCACGAGGGGAGTCTACGACCTCAAACCCCTAGAGAACTGACACTATTCCCTCTTACAACTGTCAATGTGTAAATAGTTGAAATTATGGCAAAGTTTTCTTGAAAATTATATATTTTATTGTACACAATAAACACACATTAAAAAAAAACAATTGTGTCTTAAATTATACAAAAACAAATAAAAAAGGTTGACGTAACTATTTACAATAAAAAATGTGAAATTCAAACATGACGGGTCACTCTAAAGCCTGTGTACTGACCCCTTGGGTCAGGAAAGGAGTCTCTAATCTTCCACACGCAACAGCTTGGGATGACCACCCTGTTCCCTATTCCAAGGCGGCCATACTGCCACAGCACAAACTGGTGGTAGGCTGAATGTCTATACTGTCGCTGCTCTTCCCCTGGCTCCTGGTGATCATTTATGGCAAAAATGTCATTCCAAGCTCTACGGGCCAGGCGCAACACCCCCTCGTCTAAGACCTAGTATGCCATGTATGCCATCTCACTGATGCAGTGCTCGGGGGGTTGGCGACAGCAGACCTTCTCGATGTCCGTTGCCATATCCCGGCAATGGTCACACACGCACCAGTGAAGTCCTCCTTGGTCAGGGTCTGGTTGCTGGGCTACCTCCGTCAATGATAACAGGTCAAACATCAACCCTGGTAGTCTAGAGAGTACTTTCTCAAGGAGTACGTCCTTCTGGCCAGGCTCCAGAGAATGAATTCTCTCCTACAACACATTACTTGTTTTATTAGATGCACATATTCAGGCAAAAGCTAACAGTAAGATTTATATGTGTGTGATCATAAACAAACCTTTGTCTCAGCAGTCCTTTTCTCCCGCAGTTCCCTCAGCCTGCTCTGGACATCAGGTTCGAGGTCCTTCTGTCTTGTGCCCCTCCTCGGTGCCCTTGGCCTTGTAGGTTTAGCTCTCGCACTTCCTATCGCCTGAGGGGTGAATTCGGACGAGGCCGAAGTCGAAGTTGAATCCTGTAATGTTGTCATTTGATGAAACATTGTCAGCGTCTCATGTAGTCTGTCAGGAGCTAATTTATTACGCTAACTTTTAATGACCCAGTTAAGGAAAATGAATGGTCGTGCATTGTTTATACTTAGGTCAACTAACTCCTTTCTGATCTACACTTGTTCAATAATAAAATGTTAAACACAGTCATTGTAATTGCCAAGTTTAGCTAACGTTATCGTCGTGCACGTTATCGTCGTGGGGGCTATAAGAATAAGCAGTAACGTTTGCTAGCTTCATCCGCACAACCCCTGTTACAGCTTATGGTTGATAACACAATACAAAATGTACATGTCAATGTTCTATGATACTGTGTAATATATTACTCACCTCGGTAGACATTGCTCCACACGAAAAAGTTGACTGGCAACAATTGCTCATCAGCAGCAATAGAAAGGGGGAAGGGGGAGGAGGGTGCCGCAAGTGAGTTTTTTTACGACGGTGTTGTGGAATATACGTCCCAGAGCTGTAGGGGGAGCTCGTTGAGAAAACGTGCAACGACAAAAGTGAAAACCAGCGAAGAAATGGCTAGACTTGCTGAGTTCCCCTTTAATCAGGGCATTGAAATCGTGTATAGTTTGGTGGGCTTAACATAATGATTGATGGCAGAGTTGCAACGGTTTGGCTTGAATTCCCTGCTATTTGAAAACAAATATCCTATTGCGTGCAGAGGGAATTTGAAAGACAACTGATTATCCCGCCCCTCGGACTGAGCACTGCGAACGGTGAGTGCCCAGACCCTACATTTTAATGTGGGTCTGGCTCGCCAGGCTAATGAATAGGTGTTTCTGTAAACCTAGGGACAATAAACCATCTCTGCCATCTCTGTTACAAAAACGACCTGGTAATCGCTCACTGAAGAGGAAACTATGATAAAAAGATTGTTTTCCTCAAAGCATGGATTTGACGACAGTACAAGCAGGAAATGTCAAGTTAATGTTAAATACATCTGAACGCTAGGTGGCATCGTTGTAATACATTTACGTTGTATTACACATACGGTGACATCATTAGAATTATGTGAGCTTCACAAGTAAGGAAGGTGCAAATATTATGTAATTTATAATGGGAAATTATTGGAAATGTTATTTCTTGTTTATTCTCATTGCAAACCACACACATCCATTCGTAATCACACGTACACTTTTAATACCTTGAAAAGACTCTCATTTCGTTTATTTGATGTTGCCTAGCAACGCAACCTTCAGAGCAAAGATTCTAGAACAGAGCTTCAGAGAGACACGTTTTGAGTTCGTGGCCAAGTAGCCTACCTAAAATATCAGTTTCCATGTGTATGTGCTGGATGGTGTGCATCCTTTATAAAAGTAAGTGTTTTATAGAGTTACAGACATAATGAGTCATGTTGTAGTGCCCCTTCTGTTATTAGAATGCTAAGCGGAGAAGCATGCTAAGCAGAGATATAGTATCATTAATTTCTTGTGTGGCTAGCTATAGTAACTCCCCCTATTTCCACCGGTCCCGTATTTCCACCGTCTTGCGTGTATGTGTCACTTAATATCCATTTCTATACAAACCAAGACAGCGGACTCCTATAGAAACACAACCACCCACAACATAGGTGTATCTAAATTAGCTATGTACCAAAAATGACATTTTACCGTGACTCGAGGAGCTGTAAACAGTGTTGTAAGGCTGCGTGTACACAACCGCTTGGAGCTCCAGTGGAATTTTAATTTCACGACGAGAATTCTCGGTCTAACCGTCCATGTGCCGTTGAAACGGTGTAAATAGGGGACCCATCAGGCCAGCACTATAACTCCGAGCGTGGTAAACAAAATCGGATATTTCAGGCAGTAAATGCTCCCGTTAAGAACCAAACCAGATTTTGTTCAAATCTACACAACTATGGCTACTGAAAAATGTAAGGTTCATTTAGTAAATGTTATTTTGAAGTGTTAAAAAACATCGTTGTTTTAGAATTTCTGAACAAAAGTGGTGATAATTGGGGGTGTTACGATATGTATGTTGCTAATTGGGATTTATGTTGTTTAGCGTAATGCCATGGTCATTTGATATGAGATGCTTGCACTAGTAACTTCGTCACTTGTAACTTTAGGACTGCTATTTAGCCCTTTAGCCCTAAAAGTAGCACCTAAGTCTGTGACAGCTTAAAAGAAGTGGCAAGGACTCCTAACGCGATGTTTTGAAATCCGTCTACTATTGTCTACAGGAGCTTCCAATCGCGAGGGATCTTGCATTGTAGGCATAACTAAGGGATGCAATAACACCACCAACAACCAAAACTAGCCCACTCATTGTCAACATGCACATTAAATGTAATGTTTCATGTGAATCAAATTAAAATGTTTTCTTTGCAAACGTAGGCATATGGTGACAGATTAATTTAATAATGCTGCTGTGTGAATCACGGTAAGCGCGAAAGAAGTGGCCACTTCTTAATGGGACCCACTGTATGGAAGTGGGCTAAGTAAAATAGAGATGTTTCAAATAAGATAAGGTTAATCAGAATTCTACGATATGCCCGCTTGAAAACGGCAGAGATAGAACTGGCCTTTGGCCATAGCAACCATCCATTTAGAACGATTGGCCTTCATAGCAACCAAAGATCTGAGCTGTGTTGCAATGTGAGGCAAAGTATAGAAAGGTGATGAAATATACAGAGACAGGTCAAGAAATATAGTGCAATGTAGACAGTAGTATACAGTTGATTTACAGATGGGTTAGAGTAATATGAAGTATTTCTTTATTCTGAGATACATCTGAGATGGGCTACATCAATAGGCTCTCAAAACTACCCCAGGGTCACAAAACAATCCCAAACAGACATAAGGTCTTTATAGAGCAAATCGATATAAATTATTTGTCAAATAAACCAGTAAAACATCATTTGTGGGATGGAATATATAACATTCACACTCATAGCTCATATTTGTTTTAATAAATCAGTGAAAAAAATCCACAGGTAAAATCCAACGAACCGCATTCAACCCGCAAGCTAATAGTTGAATAGCCCTCTCCTAGAGCTTTTTTGATATTGCCACTGCTCCAAAACTGAAAGGCACTGTTACAATGCCTGGATCAAGCCAGGTTCAGCATAGCGTATGCCACTGTCTGCTCACGTTGGTGACCGGACCAGGGCAAGCACACTTTCGCAGTTCCCGCCGGAAATGCAGTCTAGTTTCTAGCTTGGAAGCCAGCCCGAATTTACCCCATCAACAAAATTTGAGTTGAGGAAATTCAGTCTGGAGTTGCTCTGTTGAGAAGTCTCTATGCCCAAACCTATGGTGTTCAGGTCAATCAAATCATTTGGGCAGGCATAATACCAAGATGGACAGATGATGAGCAACAGTACCCAGTCATTCACGTCACCTGAGGGTGCATGAGTTGATTTTGCAACAAAAAGGCTGCCGCTAGAGGAGCAAGATGTTTTGATTTTGCTATCGCATCTGGGGTACATGATATCGACAGTGCAATTACTTAATTAAAAAAATGAACAGAAAACAGCGATTGAGGCATTTGATTGAGGCTGCTTCCTCAAAAGGATTTAAATATAAACTGTACATGTGCACCACAGTGCAGTGTGACCACAGTTCGTCAGACTGAAGAACTGTCTCTCTGACACTGTGATCAGCAGCACCGGAGCACCACAGGGAACTGTGCTCTCTCCAGTCCTGTTCACCCTGTAGACATCTGACTTCTGCTACAACACCGAGTCATGCCACATGCAGAAGTTTTCTGATGATACTGCAATTGTGGGGTGTATCAGGAACGGGCAGAAGGAGGAGTACAGGAGCCTGGTGGAGGACTTTGTGCAATGGTACAAACTCAATCATCTTCAACTTAACACTTCAAAGACCAAGGAGATGGTGGTGGATTTCCGTTCCGTTTCCATTGGATAAACTGGACTGGTCAGCCAACACTGATGCACTCTACAAGAAAGGGCAGAGCAGGCTGTACTTCCTGAGGAGGCTGCGGTCCTTCAATGTGTGCAGCAAGCTCCTCAGGATGTTCTACCAGTCTGTTGTTGCCAGTGTCCTCTTCTGTGCAGTAGTAAGCTGGGGAGGAAGCACAAGGAAGAAGGATGCGGGGCGATTTGACAGGCTGGTAGGGAAAGTTGGCTCTGTATTGGGAGCTGAACTGGAGTGCATCACTTCACTATCTGACAAAAGGACCCTGAACAAACTGATCAACATCTTGGACAATGAGTGTCACCCACTCCACAGCACTATTGTTAAGCAGAAGAGCCTGATCAGCTGGAGACTTCGCTCACTGCCTTGCACAACAGACAGACTGAGAAAGTAATTTGTCCCCAGGGCCATTGAACTGTTCAATGCTTCACTTAAGGGAAGAGGAGAGATAGACTTCTCTGCATAGTCTGTCTGCCTCTTCACCCCCTCCATGTTTGGATACTGTCTGTCCACTAGCCACTTTCTGCCTCACTGTTTGCGTGCTATATTAGCACATTAGCACATATGCATAACCCCTCCCTCCATGCCACAGCCGAACTGTGGCCACACTTATACCTTTTCTTAAAATAGTTAAATATATAGATATATAGACTTTACTTTACTTTATTTCTGAATTGGTGCACTGCACTGCATTGTTGCACTGTTGGACTCATTTGCACCATCACCATGACCACTATCACCATTGCACTATCACCATGACACTCATTCACACAGAGCACCTTGCCTTACCTTACTATGCACAGAGAATCACAGGCTCAGTCCCTGCCTCAGTCATTGCAAGCGCCTCTGATTGATTAATTACCACTATGTGGATACTGTTTTTAGAATTGATTTAGATTAAGTGTAGATTAGTATAATTTGTATTTTAGTATATTTAGCATATTCTTTATCTTCTACTGTCCTTATCGCTTAGTTGTGTTTTGATATTATATACTTTAATTACTCTTTCTGCTGTTAAAGAATGTGTATGTGTTATCTGTATGCTGCTGAGACCTTGAATTTCCCCTGGGGATCAATAAAGTATCTATCTATCTATCTATCTATCTATCTATCTATCTACCTACATGACTGGTTAGATCTATCCAATTGCGTGCAGAAGCATTTTTTTGCTTGTAATTGTTCAATCACCTGTTATAGTCAAATCCAAAAGGACTGATACCAGACTCAAATCTGAATAGTATTCCAGTATTCCTATTTTTTATGTGGCTAAAATGAAAAGGATCTTTTTAAGGCTGTATGGATACCTTTTGCCTGACATTGACTGTGATGGGAGTTGATGCAACAACTACCTGCTTATCTGAAGTTATCGGTTAACACCCTTTACAGAAATGCAACATCCAACCTGAGCTTACAGGGGGAAGGTTGTAACATCTTACTCAACCAGACGTAGTCAAATTAATTACCACAGTAAAGCTCTTACGGTAACACATCTTGCGGTTGAAGCAAAATGTTGCAATTCAAGAAACATAAACATAAACAAGAGACATAAACAAAGACATTACCAATAGACGATTACTTTAGATAAGCAGTCGTCAAGTTTATTTCCAACAGCCTGTCCAGATATAATGCAACACATCGATTAAATGCATTAGTCATCTGATTAACAATCTCCTCCATCTGTCCTGTGTATCCTAAGCCTTGGTCCACTCTGAGGTGCTCTTGAGTGGTGTGGTACAGCATAAGGTCATCTGCCAGTGTGTCCTAGCCAAGCGCAAGGAATGAGAGACTGGAGCAGGCACATGAAAGTGAGCATGTCATCATCCTGTCACTCAGTGGGCTGCATCGCACGGCACAAGGGCTGAGGAAACACACACATCTGCACACTGACACACACACACACACACACACACACAGTATTCTGTCACTGCCCCAGCATCATGAATGATTCATACACCACCACAGCCTGGGAACATTCCAGAGTCAAATAGTGAAATGACACGTTCTGCTCTGCTGGTGCCTGACAGACAGACCCCCGTACCTCCAAATCACAAACACACATTTCATCCCAACACACATGCACACACACACCATCATCAGGCAAGAATCATCTCTAACAAGAGGAAAGGAAAGCAAAAACGACATCAGCAAAGATACATGACATGAAATTCTTGGATAGGCTGAATAGTGTAAATGATGTTGTTCAACAGTTCAACAGTTCAATGGTATCGAGAAATGGAGCTGTTATGTTATGCTGTGCTGCTTTGATGCAAATTAATGGAGAGAAGCATGGCAGGTGAGACCGAGGAGAGAGAGAGAGAGAGAGAGAGAGAGAGAGAGAAAGACAGAGGAATGGACAGAGATCAGTGTAACTATTAAGGCCATGATCTGGTGTGCTGATGGATTATTCATGACTTTAAGATCTTTTGGGACGTACTTTTCTTTCTCTGATTGTAAGTGTACGTGGCGTACTTTGAGCTGGGTATGCCCCATTGGGCAAAAACAATGGTCAGGAGTTGAAGCTAGACAAAACCAGGAGTTCTCAGCTCCTCTCAGTCTTATTATTTCTGCACCATGCTTTGTCTATGTAACAAAGCCATAAACTAGGCGCATGTATAATTCATTATTTTTTTTCTGTGTAACTGTGCTAAAGTGTACAAAAAATGCTTAATGCTTTCATGTTGTTCCACATTTGTAAAGAAGTTCACACTGCTGTAACTAAGCAAGAAACTGGTATTTCTAATGCTGATGCTATACCTGAAGCCAACTATCCGTATTTATTTTCCCTAAGGCCTGTTTATCACTTCATATATGTATTTCCTCAGTCTGAGTCATGCTTGTTTCTCCAGCCAGTAGATGTGCCATGAATGCAGTGTGAATGCAGTGTACATGCTGTTATTGTGCATAACACCCACCTGCTCATATATTACTGCTACTTCTGTGAATAGATATTAAAATCTATAAATACACCCTCGCTTTATCACACTAAATTAACTAAGTTGACAGCTCTAGTATGTTTACCCTGAGCTATTGTTTATCATTTCTGTTGGTGAGCCAATAAATGTCAAGGTAACAAAATAGCTCTTCAAATCACTGCTGGTGATTTTACAAACCCTTAGGTAGATCCCTTCTAGAAACACATGTACGAGAGGCTGTTGGTAGTCAGTCATGAAAGATTGTAGGCCTACTGTAGAAACATTTCCCTCCCGTATTTTTTACAAGAGTATATCATAATATTGTTAAAATGATGTGGAGAGAATGAGAGTTCAGTGTTGATGTGCTGAGAGTCCTGACCTAGAGCAGGGGTAAGTTTGGATTCTTTGAACAGAGGCGAACATTCACAGCAAACATATTTCATCATTCAAAACTGTTCAAGTTCAATGTTTTATGTAAATATTTCAAATTGTTCGATTTCAACGCCTTCATCCAGCATCACTGTACGGTATGTTTGCGTATGTTTAAGAGCCACCTCCTCAGACTGTTTGCGAGCGTTTCTGGGAGAACTGTTCGCAAACATGCATGATTGTTTGCCTTTGTTTGCAAATTTGAATGCACCTCAGCTCTCTGAGGCCGAGGGGAGAGCTGGGTCTGTGTATACACTCCAGCCCCAACTCATTTGAGTCCAGATGTTTGATTCAGCTCGTTCACTGCCAGAGTGAAATTAGCATCTCAGCAGAATGGAATGGGGTCATAAAACATGCCCAAAAAATGGCAGAAAGAGCCCCATAAAAGGCATATTTATAAGTCACACGGATCTGTGGGGACTTTTGCCACTGTAAAATGCTGCGTAAATAAGGCTTAATAAAGAAACATACAATAAAGAAACATAAGGATGTTTCTTTAGCAGTCACATCAGCAAAAGCTCTAATCATAACCCATAATGTCACATCAGAGTTGGAACTGGCCAACGTTTTTTTTTATCACAGAGGAAAATAGTGGGATAGTGAACCACCACCAATGTAGTGGTTCCATATCTTATCAGGTTATCCAAATGCATGACAAACTTCACTCCAAAATGTTATATTGGCCCTACAGAGGAAATTTTTACTTTTTGTTTGTGTGTTATTAAGTGACATCACAGAGAAGGGAAAGGCATGTTTACAAGGTGTAAAATTATGGTAATAAACCCTGGAAAACACACAAGACCAGTTTTCCAATATTAATGAGAATAATCATTGGAGCAGCGATGTCTAGGAGACCTACTGCTGTGAACATGATGGGGACTCCACGTGCGACACAGTCACGACCCAGGGAGTCAGACACAATTTTAGCATCCTGGAGCGGCAGAGAGGAGATTCAGACCATTTCACTTTCTTATTCTCTCTCTCTCTCCGTCTCAGTTCACAGGAACAACACACAAACAGTGTGATAATAGTCAATGGAGATAGCCCTGGGTAAAGGGTATGACTCCCAAAATCTGGCAGGGATGAGAGGCTGCTGATTCTTTGCAATAGTCTGGTAGATTTACAGCTGCGTTTATAAAAGACTGAACTATCTTAGATACGGTATGTACTGTATTTACAGAAAACCACTGATTTGGAATCTGAATTGTGCCATGTCTTTGTTTTGGCATATCAATGCGATAGTTCAAGTAAGTTTTGTTAATGATTTTATAATGTAGAGGCAACAAAGATCATCAGTGTTGGTTCTAGTGAGGAAAAACACGTTTTCGAGCAACATTTAAATCAATCAAATCTGTATGAACCCCACCATTTACAATGTAAAGTTCTGTTGATATTCATAATTGTTACAAATTGTTATTTCAATTTGACAATGTGCAGAAATGTTCACCACAGCTAATCAAATTGACAAACAGGAAAACTAGTGGTCACTCTTCAAAAAAACGTATGTATTTGGTACATAAAGGATTGTCATGAGTTTGGCATAGATGACGAGTAAGAAAAAATACCTAAAACTTAATGATTAAGAAAATTAAACACTTTTCAAAGTGTTGTCCAAAATGCAGGCCCCCTGTCAAGGGATCTGTGGAGCCAACCTGACTCTCCTGCCAGACATTTGTGCATGCAGGAGGGTAGGGTACTGAAGGCTTCCCCCAGGCTTCCAGAGGAGGACTGGTTCTCAATAAACACCTGCTCCAACTAACCTTTTTTTTAATAATAAAAAAACAGCAGTTAGCGCACCAAAGTGGCATCAATAAGCCTAAATTGATGACAATGCATGTCTTTTCATCTGTCATTGCTGTGCCTATCTACTCTGGACTGTTTGTCACAGAAAATGGGACAATGTGATGATCACATGTGGTGATTCATGGTGAACACTTTGAGGCAAAGTCATTTCAGGCAAGGGGTAAATCCGCCAGCAGCACTGCTTCTTTTTACTAACACTATTTTTCCCCTTGGTAAACAAATAAACCTTTTTAGGTAAAAAGTATACATTATTGGAAACAGTTTGTTGGAAATTACAGAAAACTTGGGGACACTCATGTTTTCCTTAAAGAATAGTATAAAATGTTTTTTTTGCATTAGAAATTGAAATGGTATGTGTTAATGTACAAAATCATCTAGATTTCTTTTGTGTATTTTAACAATTAAAGATTACAAGTCTGGGTTGGGGACAAGATAAAAGCAGCCAAATCCACTGATAAAAGCCCCTAAGAGCAATAAAAGAAATGTATAGGCATGATTAAGAGGCTGGTGGTTTGGCCTTTGCAAATTGACATGATTGAAATAAAAATATTTTATTTTTCCACAAATACAACCACAAGGACCTAAAAGTGCCCGGAGTTGGAAAAACACCCATCTATAGGAGCTTCAAATGGGTGCTGTGTATGCAAATCCCTTTTGAGTATTGAAAATTGAATAACTGATTTACAAAATACTTTTTGTAAATTATATTTTTTTATTCTGTTTATAATAGACCTCTCCAGAATAAGTCCCGCCTCTGTAACGTCCGTATCCATCCAACTTCCGGGCGTCGAATGTCTATGGGAAATAACATGGCGTTTCGAAATATCATACCGGTAAAACATCTGTAGGTGGCGAAGTAGAAAAAAATGGTGGGCCGATTGGCCTACACACTTCTGCCATCTAGTTTCCACTGGGTTTTTTGATTGTCGGTGCCGTTAAAGTAGAAATATATCAGTAAGAAGCTCTAAGCTAACGCACGCTTCAGATGCCGTGACTCCCCCAGTCAAGGTTGCATAGCAACGGCAATGTTTCATAGTTTGTCTTCACCGAAATGGAGTTCGTGACACCAGAGCCTGTCTACGGAGGTGGCACTAACCCTGCGTGAAATCATCATGTTTGATAGGTTGTTAATACATTCTGAAAACGTTACTGTTCTGATCAAGGTCTTCCAAAATAAAGGTATCGACTCAATACGATTCAGCCTCTGATTCCTAGTCTGCTTATCATTATCTGTTATTTGTCTTCGTCGGCAATTTCTTTCTTTTTCAAATATCTCAATTACAGCCAACAAACTCGCAGTCAAACCAAAGTTAAGTCATGTTGAAAAGAGGCTGGACCTTGCAAACTTTTATTTACATTTATACACCACTAAAAAACCACGCATGAATCACACATGAAAATGACCATCACATTAGGTTGTGACTGGTTGGTTGTGAGCAAGATCTAACGCCCTCCTCCGCCCGCGTACATCAGAACTAGCTCCCGGTTAGCATTAATAATCGTTTACTACTTAAACGGCACCGACAATCAAAAAATCCAGTGGAAACTAGATGGCAGAAGTGTGTAGGCCAATCAGCCCACCAGTTTTTTCTACTTTGTCACCTACAGAGTTTGACAGGTATGATCTTTTGAAACGCCATATTATTTCCCATAGACATTTGACGACCAAAAGTTGGATGGATACAGAAGTTACGGAGGCGGGACTTATTCTGGAGAGGTCTATGGCAAATTAACCATCTTCATTTGCCATTTAAGTGACACCTGTGATCCTCCATAGCTGTGAACAGCAGTATTAGCGATAACTTTAAAAGATGAGTTAATGAACATGTTGGTGTTTTCAATTAAATTTACTTCACAACACTAAATTGTGTTTTCATGTCATCACATAGGCCTACAATATGTTTCCCCCCTCTAAATTTAAGAGGAGGCTCTCACGGCCCACCTGCAATATCTTGTCAGCCCACACTTTCGGAAACACTGTAAGAATTTTACAGTTTCGTAGACTGCACTATAAAACAATGTGCTCTTGACTTTGGTTTCAAACTGTGCCTGGCTTGACTGCTGATGGTAAAAGTGAGAATGTCATACATAAAATTCCATTAGTGTATGAGAGTTGGCAAGGAATACTAGCGTAGAATAGTAGCTTAATAGTCAGAAGCTTTCTCTTGATGTTCTGTAACACCATAGCTGTAATTTTAGCTCACGTTCATTGATGCTGACATACTTAAGAAATGGAAGTCCATGAGAGAATACAGTCCAAGGTCCCATTTATACATTGGTTGGTTTAATTTGTTTTCATGACCATCTTTGCACATAGTGCTGGTTTGTGTGTTTTGAGTGACCCCATGGTGAGTGACCCCATGGTAAGTGACCCCATAGTTCCTGGGTTAAGGGCTAACAGTCATCCCAACAATAGCATCTTCCCTGTGCTACCGTAAGGGTCTTTTCCCTGTGTGTTGATTCTTGTATTCCTTTGCTTACCTCCAGTGCCATGTGCTCTTGTTTACTTCCTGTGTCTTGTGCCATGTGCTCCTTTGTTTGCCCTATAGCAGAGACTTTCTAATGAGGAGACACAGCACTCAAAAATCCTCCATAGAAATGCATGGGGTTTGTTTGTAGCCGTTGTCTACGCATATCCCACCCCTTCCTCGGCAAAACGTTGACATGTGAATACGTTGAGCCAATCATATGGTGTGTTGTGAAGACATTGTGCCAATCATGTGTTGTGAACTCGCCGCTGGAGCAAGATTGGTGTCTTGAAGCCTTGCGCACGCGCATTTCTGCCGAATAGGATACCCGATGAGTGCCCAAAAAGCGTTGCGATATGGCCGCTGAGTAGAGGGACTTGCCTAAAAGGACTTTGCCTATAGTCATGTGCCCTGTGTTCTTCAATACCTGTGTCTCCGCCCCTCACCTGTCCCTGATTATTGTTTCAGTGTCTTCACCTATGTCTCGTTCTCCAGTGTATTTAGTCCTCATGTTCCCTCTGTTCCTTGTCGGCCTTTGTTTGTGTTCAGTCTGTTTGGGGATTTCCTGTATCCAAGTAAAAGCGCTCTTCATTCCAAGTTTACTGTACCTTGTCTCATCTCAACTTGTCGTGCGTTTGGGTCCAAAACCCCCTGCACACCGTGACGGCTACAGTCTGGGAAAAACGATTACGATTAGTAGCTAGTGTCTTATGGGGCGCCACTTGGTCTCGCAAACGGATCAACATCTTTTGCGACAACGAAGCAGTAGTATGCATTCTTAATAAAGGACAATCCCCATGCAACAAAATTATGTCCCTACTTAGACGGTTAACTTGGCAGATCGTCATGCATAATTTTATCATTAGTGCAGAACATATCCCCGGCTACCAAAATGTAATCGCTGATGCTCTCTCTCGTTTTTGATTTCAGGAGTTCAGACGGCGCTGCCCAGTTGCCGACCTGGAGCCGATTGCGTGCCCACCTTTCCCAGATCTAATATTGGATTAGAATCACCAATGGCCTCACTGTTAGACAGAGCGAGAGACTACATGGTTAAGGGAATAGCCCCAAGCACTCTCAAAGTGTCCGCTTGGACCTGCTTTACTTTATTTTTCCTATCTCTACAATTGCCCGTCTTTCCAATACTCGTTCCAACTGTGTGCGCCTTTATCGTCCACAATTTCGAATCACGTAAAATCAAAGTCTCATCAATTAGAAGGATGTTAGCGGGCATCCAATTTCACGCAAGGCTAAATGACCCTAATTGTCTAAGCCTGTTCTCCGTACCTTCCATACGGTTGCTACTTAAAGTGGAAATGAAGCCGTCAAATAAAACAGATGTCTATAGCACTAGTTAAATATTTAAATATACCATAAATACAAATAAAGTCAGAAATATGACCCGTTATTCAGAATAAAGCACAAACAAGTTGTATTCATTTCAGCTGTGCGACGCCATCTTTGTTTTCAGAAAATGATGACATCACAAGAATGGTTGGTACAACATTCTATGCTGTTTACACAGCGGCTGTCATAGCCTCACAGTTAGCTTACTGCCTCAACAAAATGGATATGGACGAATGGGATAGACCCACCAATGAGGACAGGCATCCAATTGCCTATGCTTTTGAGCCAGTAAGAGCAGTGGGAGTTTTAGTGCCCCCCACAGAGCCTGACTATGGAGGAGAAATAGAAGATCGAGAGAGAGGTGTATCTGAGTGTACAGAAAACAATCGGTGGTGCTTATGTGGGGGTTGTGTCCCTGTGTTCACTGACATGCCACACATGGAGAGTGGCTGCTGCTAGGAAATGAACCTGGGACATCTCATCCAAAATAACAGATATATCACGTCCAATCCTACGTGCCAAATGCTATCATTAAAGCGAGACGTTGGAGGTTGCAATCCGTGCATTTATTTACTTAAAGAGAACAGCTTGTTATTTTATGTCAGCTTACATAAACAAATAAAAACTCAGACGCCTAGCCTACAGTCCATAAACAACGTCTACCCACAAAACCATGCCTGTCACAATCACAGACCTAGGCTACTACAGAGTAGCCTACACAAGTCAGACGTAGGCTAGCGTACCGTACCAACAACAGGTTCTCACCAGGTTCGCAAGTCTCTGCAAATAGTTTCCACTACTACTTGAGCGAAACAAATGCAATCATCGATACTACTCAATCACAAAAAGAAACATCTTACTCACACATGAGAAGTTCGCTCCCCCGAGTTTATTCACCAATTCATCAACGATGCAACTGCATTTTCAGGTCGTGGTAATCCACAAGTTGTGTGAGAACATCCAAACACACATTATTGCAACTGAAGTTAAATCTAATTAAGTACTGTCTCTGATAGGCCTACAGGCTACATTACAGCGGCCCTTGTTCTTGTACAAACACCAAAACAAACATCAACATAATTTGCATAGGCATATTGAAGTAAAGTGAATGTCCGCTAATGGATAAAACATCCACGAACAAACGCTAACCATTCTGATGACGTAGCACCTGCATTTTTAAAACATGGCCGCGCCCTAGTGGCGAAAGTCGTTATTGACATGTCATTTTCCAGTGAAACTACTTGAATATCGGGTTTAATGAAAATCCATGTATCTTCAAAAATGAAAAAGCAACCAAAAAATTGTCACAGTTCTCACTGCTTCATTTCCACTTTAAAGGTATAGCTAAAACCACTGTATCCATCCCGGATCAACGATTTCCTATCACCCCTTCCATTCTTCGCACTTTGGTGTCTAAACTACGGCAGGGGTTATTCACGCCCTATATTTATATACTTCTAGAAGCTGTTTTTCTGCTTCATGCTGTTATGGCTTCATGCGTTCTGGTGAATTCTGTTCTGACGCTCAGACTTTTAACCCTTCTCGAGACCTCGCATTTTCTGACCTCTGTTTTTCTCTGCACTACTATACTATCTTTCTGAAACATTCTAAAACAGATACATCAGACTCAGGTACCTCTATTAAAATCTGTATAGCTTGCTTACTAGCCTACTTTCTGCCCTTATTTCTCTATGATTAACTTCTTAAAACTTCGCCCACATTCTCTAGCTAATTCACCACTATTCATTCTTCCTACTTGGCGGCCTTTGTCTAAGCACTGGTTTAGAATCTACCTAACAATGGTGGTGAGGAGTTGTGGCCTCTCGCCTTCACACTATACCGGGCACTCCTTTCATATTGGCGCTGCTACCTCAGCGGCTGAACTAGGATTACCGACTTCATCCATCAAGTTGCTCGGAAGATGGTCCTCATCTGCTTTCGAGTCCTATATAAGAGCTGAGGAGGATCATCTCATTCCAGATGCTCAGTTGGCCCTATCAAGAATCAACAAGGTATACTTACAAATCTGGTGGTGGTTACTTTCATTGCAATAGGCTATTATAGTCTATGTTCCTTTAACCGACATTAGAGTAAATTAATTTTCCCATAAACAACGCACAGTCAGCACCTTGTATTCTCACTCGTATATTCTTGCACCTCGCACTGCTTCCCTTCTTCAAGTTTAGTTAAAATCAAGTAGGCCTAGTCGTCGGCCTATACAACTTCGAACTATTATCCTATATTCAGTGTTCTCATATCGAGTCATCATATCTCTTATGAACTTCATCACTCGTCATCAGGTATCTTCTAGATACCATCAAATCATATGTTTCGGAATCTTCCATCAGGCCATCTATCATGACCCTGATAAATCTCAGTCTCTCGTCGTATCTATTTATCCTACCGAATAAATCACCATCGATCATGTGTCTTTGTCATCACTTCATCATCGCTTCATCATCGAATCAAGCCTTCATTCACTTGGTTAGACCAGACTCAGAACATCGCACCACAGTAGGCCTATAGGCCTTGACCTGGACATAATGGTCAATTCACTCCACTTTCTATAGACAAAGCTACAAAGTAGCTTATATCGCACATTGTCTCCTGAACCTTAATTAGGCATTAACGTCACCCTGTCAACCACGCGGCGTTACGTCAATCTATCCCAGGTTCAAAAGTTTTACGCATCTTGTAAATTACCATTTATAATATGTTATGCTCTATTTCAGCGGACATGATCCAGAGAAGCGCCTTGGTAGGTATCTTTCACTTTCATTCTTTGGGGGTAGGCTCTGCCCCTGCCGTCTCACTCCGGCAGGATTTGCAGGGTCTGATCGTGCGAGACCTGGACCGAGGACGGGGCCTACGCCAAAGACTTTTCATATTGCCAACTGTCATGTTTGTAAATCTTTCTATGGATTAAATAATTAATTCTTATGCATAATGTTGCTTCCCGAGTCTTCCTGGCTGAAATGCAAGCGCCAGCGTAGTCCAATACGTCACTTATTCATTCATTACCTCTAACCAATATAGACTCCAATACGTCACTTATTCATTCATTACCTCTAACCAATCGGCCGTCCCACCTGTCTTTATAATTGTGGCAAAGCGGTAAAGGGAGGGGAGTGTAAGTCCCCAAAAGATAGTCGACTACGCCACCCCAGAGGGACAGTATTACCATCACAAGTATTACCACACAAGTTCAATGCACTGACAGTAGACGTGAATTCCTTTAAACACATTTATTGGAAATAAAGTCAGGGGAAAGGGGAAATACCTGTTGAGAGAACAGTCTGACGACCCACCAGTTAGCAAAAATACAAGAAAATATTTATTTATTTTTATTATAATGTACCAAATTAGTCAAGACATTAAAAGGTTCCTTAATTAGAATGGACTGAGGAACCACTTATGTGCAAAGATGAAAAGTACGGCTAGGTGGGGCTTACCTGAAGGGGGCAGTCCGTCCACCAATGTGGGCCTATCCCAAAACCACACCATTTGTGCACGCACACAGTAAGTGATCTCTGTGAGGGAGGCACTGCACACACAAACAGAAGCTCACACACACATATGCACACACTCCAAGAGAGGTACAGCCTCTATAATACAGCACACCATGCATGCAATATCTGGACCCGCCACCAGGGGACTTCGGCCTCCCTTTTGGACCACCTACTGTACACCTGCCTAGAAACAAGAGCAGAAGAGAGTAAGAGACAGGACAAACACACATATAATACAGTAAGCAAAACCAAAGCTCATGCGAGCCACTGCACAGCAAAACAGACAAATTGCAGTTACACATGCAATAACCAGACATAAAATAATAGCAACATGCAGGCCATGCAATGCAGCGCACGAGCAAAACACAAAAGAAAGAAAACCACAAAAGAAAAGGGCAGAACAAAACAAAAGCAATACCCAGCAGCACTACGCAAGGCAAGCAGACACACATGCACCATGCACCAGTCACCACTCAGGCGACATGCAACAGGCACCATGAAGCGCAGCAAAGCTCCAGTGGGCCATGCCTCCACAAACGCAACTTACATTTGCTTTACTCAATATTCGATCACTGTCGAATAAAACTGCCTTGGTTAATGAAATTATTACAGACAATCATATAGATGTTATATGCCTTACTGAAACCTGGCTTAAACCAGACGAATACCTTCCATTAAATGAGTCTACACCTCCCTCTCATCTTAATTATCATGTACCACGCCACACTGGCAGAGGAGGGGGAGTAGCTACAATTTATCAATCTAGTCTTCTCACATCTCCCAAGCTTACACACAAGTTTAAATCTTTTGAAGTTCTAGTCCTAAATTTTTTACCCCCAGATTGGAAAACTAATCAGCCTGTAACTGTGGTCACATTGTACAGACCCCCCGGCCCCTACACTCGAATTTTCTGATTTCCTTTCCACTTTAACCATCCAAACTGAAAAAATACTTATTGGTGATTTCAATATTCATATGGCTAATGTGAATGATTGTCTCACAATTGCATTTCAATCCCTAATTGAACATGTTGGGTTCTGTCAAAATGTTAATTCACCCATACACCGAGATAACCATACTATTGATCTAGTCTTGTCATACGGCATAAGCATAGAGCAGTTAACAGTTCTGCCACAACACCCGACCTTAACTGACCACCATCTAATTACTTTTACAATGACATTACAATATGCAGTACCCAATTTAGCTGAATACTCTATCTGAAAAAATAAACGCAGACTTTCTAGAAAAAATCTCGCTTACGTTTGCCCCCTTCCGAACCCATGTGGTATCAGAAGGCCCTTTCCTTAATCCAACCGAGGTCGACTTGTTAACTGATAATGTAATGAACTCATTACGCTCAACCCTTGATTCAGTAGCACCACTAAAAAAGAGAGTAAGGAAACAAGTAAGGCGTGCTCCATGGTACACCGCACAGACAAAAACCCTCAAACAAGCAGCGCGCAAACTTGAACAAAAATGGCGTACTACTAAATTGGAAGTCTTCCGCCAAGCATGGAAAGATAGCCTTATCACCTACAAAAAGTCAACTTACTATTCCTTGCTGATCGAAGAAAACAAAAATAATACAAAATTTCTCTTTACCACAATTTCACGCCTGACGAAGAGCCACACTGAAGTAACCGAATCTATCCATATGCCTAAACAGTAATGACTTCATGAATTTTTTCAATGACAAAATTGAAACAATTAGAGATAAGATTAATAACCAATCAGTCTCACCAGATGTTCGTACTCCATTGCTGAACGGTAGTGAAAACATAATTGAATCACAGATGAGACGAACAACTTTGAATTCATTTACACCGATCGACATATTAGACCTCACTTCCACAATTTCCTCATCAAAATCTACAACTAGTCTACTAGATCCTATCCCTACTCATCTTCTGAACTCTGCTGTCTCTTTCTTGGATAATGCTTTGCTCCAGATCATAAATAACTCACTGCTGTCAGGGCATGTACCACAGTCGTTTAAGTTATCTGTTATTAAGCCATCCCTCAAAAAACCTACCCTTGACCTAACAGCCTGGCCAACTATAGGCCTATATCTAATCTCCCTTTTCTGTCGAAAATACTAGAAAAAATAGTGTCCAAACAAATGAGTGCCTTCTTACATATGAATAAAATCGAAGAATTTTGAAATACTGTGTTTTTGTTACTTTTTTTGTGATAGACACATCAACAAGTAAGTAACGAATCAAAAAGTAATCCATAAGCAATGACAAACAGACCAGACAAAAAGGTATTGAGAGGGATAGATGAGGTTAAAATTAATATTTTAAAGTTCTAACTGCAGATATTTTGTGTATGGCTTGCAGTGTTCATATCCTCACTTTAATTGCCAATTCAAAGTTCGGGATACTATTACTATTGAGAACATGACATTAGACTTTACTTTTGTGAGAGATACGTTTTTTGCGTCGACTGTGAATTATACTCTTGCATATTTCATATAAAGACCTGATATGTGGCCTTCTTCGTGTTCTTTCAAGACTTTGCCTTGTTCTGGCATCTGGCTTCTAGCTAATGCTAGCCTGTCTGGATTATCTTTTATGCATGCATCTAATGAGAAACTCTCACATCCACCCAGCTCGCAGCAATCCACCCAGCACAAAGCCATGACTCAACACACGCTGAGTCTTCTGCACAAGGTCTGGGGTGAGCTGAGGCCAGCTCTCCTTTTCTCTTGCCTGATGCGTGCAGTAGTACATCTGTGATGTGACCCCAGAAGGCAAAAGTCCCAATGCAGCCTCATCTCTCATGCTGATAATGGAGAATCTGTACATCATGTCTAAGCCAACATGTCTGTGACCTTTCCACTTTTACCTCAAGTGACACTCACGCAAGGACAGTCAAGGAGACTGGCATGGTGTCATCACAACAGTGCTTGGTGCGAGACAAGTTAGTCAGAGCTGTGAAATGCCAGGCCTTCAGCGCCCACAGGACCCGTCAAACTGAGGGATATTACGGCACCTCTCTGGTGCTTAGGAAGATAGTCAAAGCCCAATGGGAGTCATTACTGGTCTGATACCCTCTGACCCCACCACCTCGCAGCCCCAGGGCTCTCTCATCATTCACTGCCACCGGACACCACCACCACCACACATATCCATATGGATGGTGGCCTCACAAATCAATAAAAACCCAAGCAGTCAATGAAAACACAAGTTGTTTCTCTCACTCTCTCTCCCTCTCTCTCATCTCACTACTCACTTCAAACAAGCTTTATAGGCATACCAGTATTGCCACAACAATATAAGCCAAAGCCTATAAGCAATGCACTACACAATTACATAAACATTAACACATGCATACACTTCTCTCTCTCTATTCTGTCCATTCTCTGCCTTTCAAGTCACTTCTTATTTTGCATTTCCTCTCCATCTCCGTATTTCAATTTCCATTTGCACTTTATTATTCCCCACAACTATCTAGCGTGGCACAGAAGAGCTGATCTGACAAACTGAAAATTAAATGAGAAAAATGAAAAATGAAAAAAAATCTGCTTGGTAATGTAGTATGCTTTTTGCTAGCCAGTAGCCTACATAAAAGTATGGCAATACTCTTCTCTGTTGTGTTGTGCTCTGCTCCCATTCAGAATATGAGATCCATGTTTAATGGACTAACATGTTTACTAAAATTAAAGGAGACATATTATACCTCTTTTTAAACAAGTTAGAATAGGTATATGGGCTATACAAAACATGTTCATAAAGTTTTTTGCACAAAATCAATCTCACATAAAGAGATCTCTGCAGCCTCTATTCTTGCCAGCCTTAGTCCCTTTCAGAATGAGCCGTTTAAGGACTGTCACTTTTATGCAAATAAGCTACTGCTGGCCACGCCCCACCTGTCAGATGTTTACGCTGTTCGTTTTCTTCACGTGAAAACCTCCACTGCTTGGGTGAAAATGACGGAATACAGAGGCGCACATTTTCGACCCAGAGTCGGACCCGGATCAAGATGAAGAGGAGCCACCTGCAGAAACACCTTCACGAATGCTGCAAGCAGTTTCTAAATGGTTTGTTAACTTTTTAAATCAATGTATTTGCTATCTCTCCTACGTGCCATATTAGTCTTGGCTATTCGCCTTTACCCTGTTCAGCCTGTTACGACGTAAACGTAATGTAATTTTTCGTGACAAAGCCAGTCTTTTTACAATATTTAACATTTGCTTGTATTTGAAACTTCACTAGATTCACAGCACTTGATTAGCTTTTTTTATTATTATTATTATTTTAATTATTATATAGGTGTGCTTGTGGAAATTGTTGGGCAATGCCAACTGAGGCAGAGTATATGCTGCCAGGAGATTACACAGTTAACTTTTCTAAGCTACAGAAAGGCCTGCAAATATGTTACCGTGTTACTAACTTATTTACAAATGAGCTAGCGAGTATGCTGCCATATTACTCAGTCATTTACGAATAATGCTAGGGACTGTGCTAGCATAGCACTCACCTTACCTTACCATTATAGATCACACGACGTCTGCAGCAGACGGGTTTATACTTGGTGTGCCTGAATGTTTATTCTCTTCAGAACGCACTGAACATATGCAGAGCTGACCATGGGGCATTACGGCTACGGGGAATAGAGCAGTGTGTGTTATTTATTAAGCTACTTATTAGTTTTTCCCAGTGTTTATGAGAAGTGACAGGCTACCGTTTTTATCAGCAAAAGCAGATGTTAGTCTTACTAATGTTCATAGGTCACTAATGGCCTTACACACCAACACATGCCCCAATTGTTGTTTTCTTTCTTTTTATGTATGGCTATTGTCTGCAAATTCAGCAGGTATCAAACATACACTCATGACACATTTAAGACATTACAATATATTTATTACACAAAACAGAAATAAAACATGACATATGCAATATGGCAATTGCACTTTGTGCACTTTTGACAGAATTGACAGATTATGTAACCTGCTAACTACTGCAATGTTTTTTTTTTTTTAGTCATTACAGATAGCTTGCCTACAGGAGCTTTGTCAGTTGGTGTTGGGGATTCCTTGGATGCAGAATAAGGGTCGTCATCCCGTCATGTGTGGTCCTGCGTGTTCGTCGGGAGTTTCCTGACAGCCAAGGACAATATGTGGGCTTCAAACTGCCTCCCCTGGATTGAAGTGAGACACATAGTTGGCGATCACCTCCTCCTTCTCTGGGTGCTCAAACTCTGAGGACAGGTCCAGAGGAATGCTTATTTTCAGGAGTTCCTCCCTGTATGCTTCTTGGTCCACAAAGACCTCGCCCATGATGAAGCCCATCAAGTCTTCCACATACGCTGTGCAATATTTCACACTTTGTAACTATGTACATAGTTTGTAAAGTATTTCATTGTACATTTATTTATTGTTTTGTTCATTGCAAAGACACCATAGTGCAATAGCATGCAAAATGAATAGATCTTTTATTGTTGATAAATAAAAAATGATGTAACTTACGGAATGTTGTCTCGGTTTTGATGGGTTTCACCCTGCACTCTCCCTTCCTGTATTTGAAGGGCAGCCGTGGCCCACTGGTTAGCACTCCAGTGCTGAAGTGCCCTTGAGCAAGGCACCTAACCCCTCACTGCTCCCCGAGCGCCGCCATTGTAGCAGGCAGCTCACTGTGATTATGACAATTAAAAATAAATGACACTAAAAAAAATAATTTAAAAAAATCAATACGTAGCCTTTTTTAAGCAACACCAAAATTGCGTTTGTTAGTATAGAGTGGTGAAGTCCCGCCCCTTCCGTTTGCCTCCATGGGACCTATCTTTCAAAAAAATTTGAACGGCAGTCTATGGCGAAAAATAAATTATTTTCTGGTCCCGGTTGACTTGTGCCTTGAATTACCCATATGATGTTTGTCAATTTTAAAGACAATTTTTCATGTAAAGACATTTGCAGTTTGTTTCGTAACTATTGAATTACAACATTGTGAAAGATCGTAATTCCAACAACTACAAACCCATCAGTCGCGCTAGTGACGTTAGCTCATTCACAGCCACACTAGATTGTACAAGCATACCAGCAACAGGTCTTAATTGGGCTTTCCTTGCCGAAGAAAATACCATGAGTCAGAGGATTAAACACATCAGGTAAGTTGTATTCGTCCATAGACTGTACATTACATACTGTTAAGTGACATAGCAGGCAGCAAGATGCAACTGTTAACTAGCATAACAGCTCTTATCGTTTCATTACGTTGGTGACGTACATCGTTAGAGACGAGAGATGTAGTCCACTGAGTGGATTCGCACAAAACCAACATAACTTTTGAAGTCTATCGAACAACAGTACTTTCTTGACGTGAAAAATTATATTTTAAATTCACACACATCATATGTGAAATTTGTGGCACAATTCAAACTGGACCAAAAAATAATTGTTATCTCTCCATTAACTCCCGTTCATAATTTTTTGAACCATGGACCGGAAGTAGAAGGGGCGGGACTTCACCACTCTATTAGAACGCTGCCAGTTTCCATGACGTCACTGGCATGGTAGGACCTGAGAAATTCTATAGGCAACAGCTGCAGCATATTATGTATACACGAAAATTAGTCATTTTAATGGCATGGGTTACAAATTTGAGATTTATTTCGGGGGCTATACATTTTGTGCAATGTACAACATAGATACATTTTGTGCGGCACAACATAGGCTACTGTAGACCTAGCCTACAGGTCATGTAGAAAACTGGACGAGGGGCGCTTGAGACAGTAACGCACGCTGTCTCTCTGTCTCCCTCCATCCCTCACACACACACATTGCCTACTGTACATCCTCCACACAACTGCATACTCACTCACCACCACTACATTAGGCCTATGCGAAGGCTACGGTGCATATACAATTAAGCAATATAGCACGAGTGAGAGTGGGGTTGGTCATGGATATTCCCACGGGTGTTGTTCGGCCGTAGCCACGAGGCCGGAGGCCGAGTGGCGCAGGCAACAACAGCCGTGGGAATATCCATGACCAACCCCACGATCACGAGTGCTATATTGCTTTTATACAACAATTCTACCACAAATTAAATAATCTGAAAACACCCCATTATTGTTTAAAAATGTTAATTTCGACATCGTTCTTACGCATCAAAAAATAGTTCCCTTTTCAATAGACAGCGTCTTGGTTGCTAGGTAACCAACATTCCAGACCCCTCGTTACGGGTCTTTGTGGTTTACATGTCTTCTTGAAAGAAATGTGGAAATCACATTCATATCTAGGTTTGCTGCATGCATGTTACAAGGACACTGGGCCATGTCATGTAAGGGACATGGTACTGCAAAAAACGGAAACATAATCTACATTGCAGAACCACTCAACTTTATTAATGTATAGTGAATAAATGTTACACTACTGTGCACAGCCTGACGTGACGATGCTAGCACGTTAGCAGCGGTTAGCTAATTGTGCTAACGTTATCGACAAGTCTCCTCCAAGTGACAATCATATTATACACAATGCTGGCAATGCTGAGAACAATTAGCATCCTCGTTTATCTTACTTACATTGAGTTGACTGTGTGGCTTAATCCACAGATGTGGTGAAGCACTGTTTCGTTATGGTTTGCTAAGGAGTAACCCATTGTTTGAAATAGTGGAGAGCTGGGTGTCAAATCTTCACATTGTGTCGCGGAGTGATTTATTATTAGCTGTGCTAAGTCTGAGTTGAAATGTCCAGGGATATTCCAACTCATGGAACGTCTCTCGGCCAATCAGAAACAAATAAATAGTTCCATAGAACCCAGTTGTTGTAAATAAGCTATATAACACGCATTGTCACGTCAATGTAGGCTAACGTAGTATGGACTACTGGCACTCGTAACAGCAACTCACGCGGGCTCTCTCTCTCCCTCCCTTGAAACTGTTAAAAACTTCGTTACCCCAAGTTGACCCCAGATACACGGAGGATACACGAGTTTGCCGTTTATTTTAGGCTAACGTTAGTGGAGAGTTTGCAGATTTTTACCTTGTGGATGTTGATATTGCACGAGTCTCTTGGATAGCAGCACTGCGAGTTAAACTCCCTCGCATCAACAATCTGCCCTGAGATGGTGAACAACTGGCTGTGGTTTAGTTACCAGCTAGTAAAAGCATTATTATCGATCTGTGATATCGTCGGAGTCATGGTTTATACTCTCTATGGTCGGAGTGCTAGCTTGTGGAGTTTGACATAACATAAGAGTGTTTCCAAGGTGCTTAGCTGCTAGCCCTTTCCTAGGTTGGATCGTATGGTAGCCTAACACTGGACCTCATCTGAGGCTACTTCGAGATATTATTCCAAAGGGGACAGATAGGCTACTGCACTTAAAACTTTAAACGATTGAACGAACCTTCCCGGACTTTAATTGCGACCAGTGACTGCATTGGGTGACCGAAGCCGAAGTTGAAACTTAGGCTCCATGGCACATACATTAGACTGTGGGCTCGCCCTTGAATTGAAAAAGACTACAAGCTGCCCCACCGAGTTTGCGATGAAGTAAGCAAGAAAAGGGTTTTTCAAGTCAGGATATGGCAAGTCAATGGCATTTATTCGTCCAAAGTTACAGACCAGTTTCCATAGTGCACATCTTATCAATAGTTTGAATGCCGTGTGTGTTTCTGCTCATTGACAAAATAGCGTTCAGTATGATTCATGCCCAATTAATTTCCCCTGTTAAAGTGTTCGCCTTTTTTTCACTAGTTTGGTTTCATTTTGTATGAGATTTTGTGATGTAGGCTAGCCTATGATAAATAGCTTATGGCCAATATGTAACTCAGCTAGGCCTAATGTTAGGCCTAAAATGGTTTCATTTTGTATGAGATTTTGTGATGTAGGCTAGCCTATGATAAATAGCTTATGGCCAATATGTAACTCAGCTAGGCCTAATGTTAGTTTCCTCAGCCATGTCAGCTAGCCTCAGACTCATTATCTGCTATGGTTGCTAGTGCAGAGTAGCTTACCATGCCAGTGACGTAGCCGATTGTTGAAATCCAACATGGCGGCGCCCGTGTAACAACAACACCACTTTCAACGTACAGTTTTATCCCTTTTAATAAATTCAGCCATTTTAATCATTGTACCAATGAGAAGAAATAAAATACATCTGTTATATTACCTTTACTTCAAATTCCAGTTCAGTTCATCTTTAAGGGAGGTCTAGCGTCTAGACAACATTTTAACAATCATTACTTTCAGATATTATTGACTGGGATTGTCAAATATGACTCGATCGGCTGTGTGCTGCATTTGCAATTTGGAATGGAGAAAATGCTCACTCCAAACAGATGCAGGGCTAACGTTAGGCGTAATGTTTGCGTTAGCTTGTGCTAAATGACAAAACACGAACAACCTTACGTTAGTTCATGCGCAACTGCGATAGAAACACAAAAGTCATTATTTGAAAATACTTACCTGTCTCATCTTGTGACTTGCCACGGACAGTAGGTACAGATCCCTCTGTCAAACAAAGTTTGATGGCTAATCCCTCAGTGTACTGTCCTAGGTTTTCAAAGCAGTCTGCCTTGAAGTGGTTCGTTCACACAAGATTTTTACCGACTGTTGCTGGAACATGGCCATCGAAAATTAAATGGAGCCACTCGGTTCTTCTGTTCTCTTTGGCTGGGAGAAAGTGTAAGGATTTGTGTTGTTCTGTGCAGCCAACACCACAACACTTCATGTGTGACTTACTCTTGCTTGTAGCCATTGCGCTCGGTGTCCGTGCTTGTTAAACCAGCAAACTAATAGCGGATCTTCAACTAATTGAGTGGGTGGGGGTTGAGAGGTGAGGGGTGGCGCCAGGGTGGTTATATGCAAATTTCGTTATTTTGGAGCCATTTAAATGGCTCATAGAAGCCTATTCACCCCTTGCAAGTGACGTCACGTTTTGTTCGCGCCACAGCAAAATAGCCTAGTGGACGGCAAGAACACGAATCAAATCAATGGGTTGTAATGGGACATATCGCACAGCTAGGAGATTATAGTGAGATTTAACCGTAGTAATGCCCTTCCACGACTGTTGGCTTATTGTTTGGAATACAACAACATCCCATGTTCTTGCATAGATATATTTTGGTTTGTTTTCTTTGTGTTTCGGGAGTATTTCAACCACAATTGCATGCTTATCTCCTCAGTGTATGAAGCACAGCAGCGGTTGCTATAGCAACCATAGACTCTGAACAGGACGGCATATAGCACTTAGGCAAAGTCTTTGGCAAGATCTGAATGTAAACAGATAATACCGTTCAAGTTTTTTTTTAATTTCATATTTCTTTCAATTCTTTAACTTAAGACATGTAAGAAGTAAGTTTATTCGCTGGGCAACGTACAAACTGACGAGTTACATTAGCCCTAGCACTATGAGCTACGATAAACGTTAGCTAGAATAGCTAGCTTCTAAGTGTGGCAGCTAGTTATTATTTCATGTTCTGATATGACATTCTTAAAGTTTTGACTATGTTACAACTGATAAAAGCAAGACAAATAAAGTAACCAAATCGCTTTGCAATATTTTAGTCCAGAAATACTTATGGGTGTTGATTTACCATAATGTTAATTACAGTAGCCTAACGTAACGTTATCTCCCCTTGCTGTTACCACCAGTTTTAATAACTTTACATTTGCGATCATGACCCATTTCATCTAACAACACCACTGGCATCTTCTTTGACTATCAGACCCCAAACAGCAATACATTGAACTACAAAGATGTTATAGTAATGGTGTTCAGTTCATCATAATCTTTATGACATAATGTAATTTGCCGTCCGTCTCCCATCTTTTTGCCGTCCAGCATGGAGCCGTCACGTGACTTAAGTCACGTGTCTGCAAGGGGTGAATATGATTCCTGAGAACAAAATCGTTCAACTGACTCACAGAAAACGGATGGATGGCTTTTTTTCGCGCTTGGAGTATTATTAGGAGCTGTAGAGACCCAAATGGAGGTACAAAAGGATGCAAAAAGTGAAATTTGCATAATATGTCCCCTTTAAGTACTTACAAGAGTCATCTAAAGTGAGTTTGTACGTGTCCTCTGTGAAAATACAGACAACATGAATCACACCAGCTGAATCACTGGACTGAGTCAGAGTAGTTGATCTCTCCTTTCCCTCTGAGCAGGTTGCACAGTGAAAACAGCACAAACAGCCGACTCAACCGTACCTCACAGTTAACAGCTCACTCGTTATGAGAGTTTGCCCTTGTGTAATCCTTCAGGATTAATGCAGCTTCCCTGATAGCCTGTGCGGATCCTTTTGATGGGGTATAATAGAGAGGGAAAAAACAAGCAGATTGTGCAAGTGACCTGAGAGGGTTCACATGGGATAGGGAATGTGTTCAGACTCGCTTTCGCTTCAAAAAAAGGAGCTTGAGGACTGTCAATCAACAAAGCACCACTCACTGTAGGTGTCTCTGTGTATTTTTTAAACAATGTTGCACACAACTTTTTTTTTTTGTTGCAGTGAACCCCTCTTCCTTCCAGGTACATACTGTACATCACATTAGTCAATCAGAACAGCCTCCATAAAAGTAAATAATAGGTGGGAAGGCCATGTGTCTCCTTCACTGGAGTGGATTCAGTATGATTAAATTCCCTGCAGGTCAACACGGCCCAGTGCCTGTAAAACACACTTGTCCATTAAGTCCACCTGAAGGTTGTGGTCTATTAAAGCTGGGCAGCTGGTGGGGAAGCGTGCGCTAAAGGCCCATAAATCAGATGTGTGCTCCGCTATTACGCCCCACTGAAACAGAGGACAACGTGTGGGACAGCCACCCGTGATTTACGCCTGGTTGCAGAGGGAAGAGGAGCATGCATCAAGCTCCACCATTACAGATACGTAAGTGACCGTGCCTGGGAGGGAGAGAGACGGACAGTGGCCGTGATCGCTGTGGAGGACGAGGGACGGCTGAAACGAAACGCCCTTGCGCTCTGTAATGATACGTTTAAGCTCAACATTCACTAACGTCACTTTGATCTAGGTACCCTGAAAGTTTATCCGCATTCCGCTTCTCTTCAGCTTACAAAGAATCGACAGTTACGAGCAGGAAATACTGTAGCAATAACTCTCCTACTTGCCCCTTATGAAATGCAGCAGTGCAGGACTAATATGCAGCGAGAGAAGCCATCGGCGTGTCCGGGTGATTTAGAGAGGGCGTTCTCTCATGTGGTGATTAGTGCCTCCAGAGTGTCTCCATCAGAACACCGGGCGGCTGAGTGGTGACGCACACCTTGAGAGAGTGTGGGCTGTGCCATGACCTCCTGTGCAGGCACCACACACTGCATGTGTATATTTAGGCAGCATTACTCTGTGACAGCGTGACGTGTAATACACATCTTTCCTCATTATTCTCCTACTCCTACTCTCTCCCCCAGACTCCTTCTGAGTGTTACCCACTCTGCTCTCTGGATGTTGCTTTGCTTTATGCAACGTATTCTCTTGTCAGTTCTATCATAGTATTATCATGACACTATCATAGAGAAACACAAATACATGCTATCTATCCATCCATCCATCTATCTGTCTATCTGTCTGTCTGTCTGTCTGTCCGTCTGCTGTATCTGTCTGTTTATCTGTCTATCCATCTACTGTATCTATCTGTCTGTCTGTCTGATTATCTATCTATCATCTATCTATCTATCTATCTACTGTATCTGTCTGTTTATCTGTCTATCTATCTATCTATCTATCTATCTGTCTGTCTGTCTGTCTGCTGTATCTGTCTGTTTATCTATCTATCTACTGTATCTGTCTGTTTATCTGTCTATCTGTCTATCTGTCTGTCTGTCTGTCCGTCCGTCTGCTGTATCTGTCTGTTTATCTATCTATCTATCTACTGTATCTGTCTGTTTATCTGTCTATCTATCTATCTATCTATCTATCTATCTGTCTGTCTGTCTATCTTTGTCCATTTAGCCATAAAGACGTTGTTATAGGGCAGAAATGCATATTCATGTGAGCATAAGTGTAGGCTTACTCTTACCTAATCCTAATTTACCTTATTTGCTCTCCTGCTAGGTAGCCTCCCTTCTTTTCTCTGTTGCCATAGCAAAGACAATGAGATTCTCATATCAGTGAGAAGTCAGCATTGAGAAAGATTATTGACTCATCGTGTCAATAAGTACAAGGGTAGAAGAAATCAGAAGGACAAGGTGCACATCATTTTTAATTCTTGTTTTAAATGCTCGTCAGCAAACTAGAGATGAATAAGTGAATTAGAAACATGGACACTAAATGAGTGATGACTATTATTTGACTTTGCGTTTGTCTCTGTCTTTTCTCTGTCCGCCCTATTGAACAGTATGGAGGTAGGAGTGTGTGCAGAGGCCTATAAGGGGGAGGAGCCACTTCGGCACATCAACAGTGCCTTCATGACATACGAGCTGCTTGATTAAGTGCAAACATTCCAGATGCGTTGTGTGTGTGTTTGTGTGTGTGTGTGTGTGTGAGAGAGAGAGAGATAGAGAATTGAAAGTGACAGAGGAGCAGACTAATTAATTGTGGGTCCAAATGTGAAACCCTCAGATTCTGTCTCCAAATCTCAGTCCAGCAGCACCCCATATCAGTGTACAGCATCTCAGCACTTCAGCTGATTGCCTTGGCAGACAGCATGAACTGGATAGGTGTATTACAGTGCTTTTTGAATGCATTTAAACACCATTTTTATTAGAAATATTGAATATATTCTGTAAACAATTCAAAATGAATAATATGAATAATAAGAAGCATAACATAAATTCAAAACAATATCACCAAGCTGTCTTGAAATTAAATATCTCTTCAATACCTCAGCTTGTGTAGAATGTAATTATTCTCAGTTGTTGTGGGGGACAATTTAAGATGTCAGAGGTGCTGGAGAATTTAAATTAAATGGGCTGTGTGCATGAATTGACTAAGTAAACCAATTAGCTAGTGTTCTTTGAGCTTGTACTTCAATTAGCCTAGCAAGAGTGAATCACCTAAATGCACATGTGATTTCCTCTGTCTTACCTCTGTCTTTTCCTCTGTCTTACACTCACTAGTTACACTCCTAGTGATTGCACCAGCCCATCCATGACAAAGAGCTGCTGTTACAGAACAAACATCACCCACCTCATTACACATATCAGACGGATGGAAATGCAGCATACTGGTATTGATTGTTCACATGGCTTATAGGCAAATTATGCCACCATCTCCAAAAAGGCAAATGGTGGAATGGAATTATTAAACACGAACAAGTTTTTTTCATAACATTTTTGTGAAATGTGAAATCTAGACGCACCCTAGCGGCAGCAAATTACATTTGCTTCCAGGGCTAGTCTAGCAACTCTCCGTTGGCTTGTGAGTTCGAAAAATTAAACTTCTATCAGGCCAATCAAATCGTGTGTAGAGTCGTTAGGGGGGCTTAACATAATGATTGATGGCAGAGTTGCAACGGTTTGGCTTGAATTCCCTGCTACTTGAGAAGAAGAAGAAGATGGATGTTGCTGTTGGCCAACAGTGTGACACGAGTTAAAGGAACCATATGTAAGATTGTGGCCAAAACTGGTACTGCAATCACTTTCAAATTACTGTAGAGCGGTGTATCCCCTCTCCCTCCCCCTGACTTGAGGTTGCCAACCCGGATGCCGAAACACTACTGACTGCGTGATTAGGGTGGCGCATCAGGCCAAAACACAACATGACATGACAAAACACAACATCAACATCAGTTGAGGGCTGCAACTTCACTTTTTAAATGACAATATCCTGGCCGGACTACTGTTGTCAGTGATATAAGTATTTAAAATGAACATGATTTATTAATGTCTAGTGACATTTCAGGGCCATTTTATGATTAATTGAAATACATTTCTTACATACGGTTCCTTTAAGCTTGTTTTAAGTTGGCAAAAGTTTGAACTAGCCAACTAGCTCCGCTGGTGGGAAAACGCATGGGACTCAGCGCTGTCCTATTGTGTGCAGAGGGAATTTGAAAGACAACCGATTATCCCGCCCCTCGGACTGAGCACTGTGAACGGTGAGTGCCCAGACCCTACATTTTAATGTGGGTCTGGTTCGTCAGGCTAGAAATGTCTAGAAAACCTTTCATAAGTGAAATGTGCACATGTGAGATCTTGAGATGAGGATCTCTTCCTTATGTACAGTTATAGTTCAGGGTTAGGGTTAGGGTTAGGGTTTTAATCAATGTTGATTTTTTTTTCTTCAAGATATTCTGGCTATCTTGTTTACCATCTTGGAGGCAGAGTAGAAAAAAATGCTCTTACAGTAATCTGTCCATCAAAGGACTGAGATGGTTGAACCCTGGTATTGCACTGGACAATAACCTTACTTTCAATCACCACACCTACAAACATTGTCAAAAGGAACTCACAACTATCTCTAAACGGAAACATTTCTTTGTGCAAATCCATCTTTTCCTTCTCCTATACCGAAGTGTCATTGAGCTGGTTCTTTTTATCTGTATAACATGCTTACATAGTAGTTACCAACACCTAACGGTGCTAGCAAGCTCATTGGTATTCCCCTCACCCCCCATCTATCCAATTGAGTCACCTCATCCCTGATGCACGGGGGACATACACCATCTACTCTCTCCACTTCATCCAACTCCCTTTAGGTCAAACTACCCTTGTGCATAAAGGCTCCCCTCAGTAAGAGATTTGTCCCTGCAGCGATACAAGCCGATACACCAACACCACACATACACACACACACACACACACACTTTTTCCTGTTATGCCTGACATATGTTCAGTCCCTAGAGCACATTTTCATGTCTATAATGTATATGCCTTTGATTGTGTTAAGCCCCTATAATTGTGCTTTGTATGTTTGTGGACTGTCTTATATGACCATGTCGTGTATGCACCTACTGTGAAAATGAATTTTCTCTATGACGACAAATGCATTATCCATCTATGCAGCTCGACAGGTCCAACATGTCTTCCCCTGAAGCAGAGCCACACACCCGCACAGCACAATTACCCCACTCAGTGGTTGTAACACACTGGCCCTCCGTGGCAGGCTGCTGTACGCCCAGGCGGATGTACTGTTTGGCTGACACTAACGGCATACCAAATGTGCTCTCATTGCTCAGGCATGGGCACACAGCCACTGTAGTTTCCTCATATGTAGTAACAGCAAACACCACATTAACCACCAGGGAAGAGGAAGAGAAGGTGAAACAGTCAAATTTATTCATATTTTAACCGCCCATGCAGTTGGCATGGCACATAAGAGCTGTCATAGCCGATATGATGCTCAGTAAAAACCTGGAAAAGTTATCATTTCAGAATTGTTTTATGTAAAATGAATAGGCTTTTCATGCTGTCTAAAGCTAGTGAACTAACCAGCGAACAGAGAACAGAATGACCTTGCCAACATCAACAGCATGGTTGGGACTGATAAAAGCCAGCTAACTTTAGCAGTCCAGTAAACACAGCAATTAGCCTTGGAAGCAATTTGCCCCCTGTTCATGACCATTTGCAATTCATTTAGGGGTTGCAGACATCTTATAAACAGCTAAATTCAACATAATATAATAATGTTATGGGATATAAACAGATTCTGGTGTTAAAAGATGGATGAGAAGGTTCTGCTTGTGGTCATATGTCTGCGCAGATATTCCCTCTGATCTCTTTTAGTAGAGTACTTTCAGAGAGAACTTTAACATTATCACACAGGAAAATGGAGCAGAAACATTTATTCTTCTAACCACTGTCTCTGTTTCTCTCAAAAGCATGCAGGCATATTGTGAGCCTGTTCAGTTGTTCTGTTGAGCCTGTTCAGCCTGTTCAGTTGTTCTTCATGAGAGTCAAGAGGGGTTCAGCAGATAGAGAAGGGACAACAACTTGTCTATTCAGGCAGAAAGGGGATATTAAGTGCCTGGAAGAGAGACTATGTCATTTGAGGGTGATTTGAAGGTACTTCACTGAAACAATCTAATCAGTGCCTGAACTGGTTACTAAAAAAAATCACTAGAAGTGTGTGGAAAATTTCTGCATGAATTAAACTCACTCCCATATACATCCATGTAGTTGAGTACTTCACATTTTTGGGGCAAAATGGTGAGGACTCACAGTGGTAGCGGTGCATTGTGTCCTGTACCATGAACCGGCTCAGTGTCCTCTGGGTCCCCAAGGTTGAGTCCGGCCAAAGGTCATTCCCCAAGGTCAAGACCGGCCCGAGGTCAATCATCAAACCCACTCTCTTCCACTCATTTCCTATCATCTCTTCACTTTCCTGTCAAATAGGCCCAATAAAATTACAATTTCCAAAAAAGAAGAAGACCGTCCACACTGCTCAGAGTGCCCAGCGAAGGCCATCATGGCATTTATTTATCGCCTCTCCCACTCCCTCCCTCCCCTCTCTCTCTCGGATAAAAGCCATGATCTCTGACTGACTTGGACACTCATGAAGTCCCCCTCTGGCTTGCTGGAGTATTTCTCATCAGCAGCCGTGACAGGTGCCCTCAACTCCACGCTCCCACACCACCAGTCTCAGCCACAGCCTGCCAGCTGGTCCGCCACTCTCAGACAGCTTCCCCATTAACATGGACTACAGTGCCACGGAATCACACACACACACACACACACGGGTGCGCGCGCACACACACACACACACACACACACATTCTGCACACACAGCCGTCATGCAGTCCCTGTGCGGCTGGTCCACAGATGTATTGAAAGGTCGCCCTCCATAGGTCAGCTGGTGTAAAAGCCGGTGTTTAGACTCTCCTCCCCTCCCTCAGAGTGACCTCTGCAGCCTGTCAGTGGGGTCATATGACTTCTGAGGGGAAGCTGGGCAAGTTCCCTGCCTTTGACTTTGACTTTGGCTTTCTGCTCAGCTGGACTCCTGACTGAAATCTCTTTGATAGTATTGATTTTCTTCTTCTTTTTTTGCAACCTGCCAGGTTTGGCATTGTGGTTTCTCTGGGTGGATGCTCGACTCACCTCTCCCTCAAAGACAGCAGACAAATGAAAGGCGGGGGGGTATGATGGGGTTAGAATGACAAGAAAGAAGGCAACTGTGAGTGTAATAAAATGTTTTAAGAGTTCACGCAGACAAAACTCTATATGCAGTATTTACTGTAACGTGGTAACCACATGTGGTAAAATGTGGTATTAGAAGAGAGCCAGCCCAGTAGTTGGTATAGACTACTGTACATGCTAACCTTTGTGGATATTAAGACAACATGGCGCTAAGGCATTTTGACATTACTGTAAGTCAAAATGGTTGGTTGATCACATTCTGTTGCTATTTTTAGATGATTTTTGGATGTTTTACTAAAAACACTGCATACCAGCTTCAAATGCATAACAGAGATTTTCAACTAATGTGGCAAAACATACTGGTACACTATTGATAGTCATTCCATTCACATGCGAGCTCAAGGAATGGTTCCAGCATTACTTTTTAAAAACACTGCTATGTTCTGGCAAGAACACCACCACATCACAAATACCAATCTCTGCCGATGTCTAAAGCAATTCCACCAACCCTTCAGCAACAATTTCGTCTCAATAACTGAGAAATAAGACAGGGCAATCAGCCATCTAATCAAACAGGACTAATTTTCATCTTTCCTTTTTTCCCGAGTTCATCAGCATTTGAGACAATGGCATCTTAATTCTCCGACTCCATTCAAAAAGTGACATGGTCTCCCTTTGGGGGAGAGGGGAAAAATGTCATCCAATTAAAATTCGTCTGGGTGAGGCACAACTGCTGTCACATTCATTAGCCTCAGCCTCTGCATGCGGATGCCCCAGGAGGTAGACACACTTGACCTGCCGCAAGAGGCGCAGGAACAGAGAGCTTCAGTAAGCCAAGACTAGGGACATCTCCCATCAACAGTCAAGGCCATGTGCACACAAATTCCTCTCTTTTATGTGTCATGATCATGTGTGTGTATGTGTGTGGGTGTATGCCTTTCTCATCTCGTAGGAGGGGGTGGGGTGGGGGGGTTGAGAGGCAGATGAATCCTTCGCAAGGTACTTGATGTGTCACCTTCGTTATAAAAGATGAGCCATTCCTGACAACATGTTGCCTGAGCGCGCGTGTCTGTCTTTGAAAGCGAAATGAAGGATCAAAGTATATGTGCTGATGATGGGGGTTCAGTTCAAGGAAGGAGAAGACCATGGAAATGAACATGTAGGCTGGCTATGAAAATATAAACTTTTTCCGAAACAGGCACAGAAAAGAAATGAAGAACTCAGTGATGCTCAGGTATAATTTAAAGGCTCAGTGATGCTCAAAAGAATCTGTGGTGTCACAATGTTTAAATGGCAACACCTTCCAGTTTGACTCTGACCTCATTTGGTGTTTGATATAAAGAGAATCCTTTTTGATGGTGGAACTTTCTGCTGTCCTCCCAATCATTCTAACTTCTAAATTATCTAACTAGCTAAACACGTGGATTTAATATCCTGTAATTAAAACTTTATAGTAGGAGAACTTATTTAGATCTTTTCAAAAAAGGATAAACTCAGCTCAGGTATAGATAACTGGCATATTAATGGACCATTGTGAACCAGAGTAAGAAGCTCCACAGTTTAACAAACTGAAGACTTATTAATACACAGGGAAAAATATTTCTCCTCATAAAACATTCACTGCTCATTTAAATAATGGCTTAGACCTTTGAAGTTGTAGTTCATTATTTGTTTCATAACGAACATCATAGAATATGGAAATAAAATTCAAGACACAGAGGAGTCTTGGTTAGTGCTCTTAAGAAAAGAGAATGAGCAATGTCATCATAATAATTTAGGTTTTACTGAGCGGATCATTTTGGGGAATATACTATTATTTATTGCTAAGTTATTGTACTTGTGTGACTGTGGATTAAGCACCAAAACAAACCAAATCAAATGTAGTCTTGTAGAGGACAGAATGCAATGATGATACATTTCCGATTTGTCCACTGTGTTGATCCAAAACCCAGGGCAGAGCATGCAACAATATGTGTTAATGGTTCACACGTAATTAAAAGAAGCTCCAGGGGATGGCGCTCTACTCACCCACACATCAGAGCCCTATATTCATACACAGGGCAATTTATAGCATCAAAGACATGCACCATGGGCTCTGTAAAAACTCATCTTGGTTTGCTCTGACTGATTCCAAAGGCATTTGATCATGGCAAACGTTCTATGTGTATGGAGCAGCCCTCCTGTCCTTGGCCTTCCTGGCATGTTTTGGCTGGAAGCGGCAGGATCAGGCGGAGGCCCCGATATCCATTTAAACCGCGGGTCACAGGTGGCCCGTATCATCACAGTGCAGCATCCCCTGTGGCCATGGAGGCATGGATGCCCAATCCAATCAGCTGGGCTCCGGGGTCCAGAGAGGGAGCACGAGGGCCGACGCTGTCTGGCCTGCCTGCCTTTCATCTCCATCGCCCTTCTGCATCTGCATCGAGTGTGACAATGGGATTAGCTGGAAGTCAACTAGCCTGAGGCTACGCACCAGGGGCCAGGGGAGAGGGCACCGCGTGTCGAGCGTGGCGAGCCTAGCGGATGCTGACTGTCACAGTGTTTTCTGCCTCTGCTGCTCTGAGGCAAGTTGAAGGTTATGGACAGCATACAGCTGCTCAGTTGCTTGACTTGTTTTAGCCTCTTTTATAAGCACGGGGGATTAGGGAAATATGCAGCACTGTGTAAGAGGCTCTTTTGAAAGCATTGCTATGCAAGCCACCTGTTACTTCACAGTGGAAGAAGATTATGAACTACATCAAAGTTAGGGAAGAAGCTGGTACTTAGAAGAGGTAGCGAATATATATGCTGTATATATGTGTGTGTGTGTGTGAGAGAGCTTGCTTTGTTTTTGTATGCAATGTCCATCGATCAGACACCTGCCACCTTCCAGGTGTGCATTGCATCAAGCAGGAAGGCCAGGTAACTTCTAAAACAACATGCAATTCATTTTGCACATGAAAAACACAAAGGTCAGGTCTGTAGTTGTGGCTGGCTAATAAATGCATTGTCTGGGCATGGCATTTATAGAAGTCAGCATAAAAGGGGGGCAGGGGGGGGGCCAAGGAAAAGGAAGCAAATTTTATTAATAAAACATAAAAACAATTCCTTTCCTTATATTGGTCCATTTATTGTAGTTTCAGAATTTAGCTACTCAAGAAATGGCAAAAAAAACATGTACATATGTAGTTCAGTTAGTTCATGTACTTCGTAACTCGTCAATACTGGAAATATGCACATCAAAATTGCTGAATAGAGCTGCAATGAGTCCGTCTTTGAGAAGTGTTACTGTACGTGTCAACATCTGTGTGTGAATATGTTTTGTTTTTGTCTGTGAATTTGCAGCACCTAACCTTTCATCTACTATATAGTAGCTATTTCTGGAATTGTTCCAAAATAAGTACTGTAGCAAAAGAAGATGATGTGCAACAATCAAACGTCAGTCCACTGAAACTGAACTCACGCAACATGTGTGAAGTTGACAGTTTCTACGGACTGAAGGATTACGTCCAGTCATGGTCATCACAGCGTGAGGGAGAAGCATTCCTTTAGTTAGGGCTCCACCACCCTTGTGGTGTGATCTTCAGATATCTGTGATGGGCAAGGGCAGTGCACATCATGCTGCATTATGTCTGTCAGATAACATCACAGGAACATCAGAGACAGGCATGTGGTTCCCCAAAGGCGGAGTTGGAGGGCAAGTAGGGACTCCTCTCCATGAAACAATTCCTGTGTGAAACCCAATGGTCATGAACCACCTGAATAGATCAACTCTGACGTGAAGAAATTGATTTTAATTCTGGGCAGTACATCAGTCTGCAGGGGATTTTAGCAAAAGACTGCATAATCCTAATACAATACAGTTTTTCTCAGTCACTTTTGGTGCTTTTCTCAGATCAGAATAAAAATTCTCATAACTATTAGTTCAACCTCCACAACATTTAGTCATTTGTGCACATCATAGTAGCAATTTCTCCTTCCTCTTAACAAATTGCAAATGCTTTTGAACATGTATCAGTTGCTGTGTCATGTCAGTCAAAATGAACTATACTTATGGATGCTGAATAGTCGGTCCCAATAAAACTAATAGTCTTCATTTTATTGCTTGAGTCATTACATACAAAATTGGTGAACTAGCTATCAAATTCTGTCACAATGCTGTAGAATTGCAAAGTAAAACTGTGAAACGTACATTTTCAGTGTCTTGTACTCACTTACTCCCCTAACTACAGCAATTTGTAACTTTACTGAAGTTTTCAAATGGCTGTACAAGTACTGTATAGTGCCGTCTTGAGCATATTCAGGTAGTGTCACCTAGTTCTGACCTTTTTTTGCATGGAAAAACACTGAGAGCATAAACTGTCTGTCATAATGAAAACATGACAAAGCCATTTGACTATCTTGTTCATAAACGACTTTATATTTTGATGGCACTGGCAGTTTTATTGACATAAATACTTGCTTTTGAGAAATGGACTATCCATTTTGAGCAAGTGACGCGTCTTTGCAGGTTATCCACTAGGTTTCGCATTTTGCACTAATTGTTTTGAGAAATGCACTAACTGCTGTGCAAATGTTAATAGTGATGTGAGAAAAGCACCAAAGCGACTGAGAAAAACTGTACTATTGATGATACATATGATAGGCTATTTGCTATTTTTTTTTGCCAGTATTTGTCCGTGTAGGGCATTATTTGATCTAACTTTTTTTTTTCAGTGGCTCAAAACTTTGTCAAGAGGCATATTTGGTCAAGAATATGTGGTACTAAATGTAGCTTAAAGTCTGCTGGCCATAATAAAACCATTTTTTCTGGCAGAATATTCTGCACATCTCCACACACAAATGTACCAGAGTGTACTAGTTAGCCTCAGGCAAGTCAGAAATAAATACAACATAAATACACATATCTATACTTTCTTCTACCAGCATTTTTCTCTACATAATTTGAATTAGAAATTCAACAAAGAACATCTAAACAACAAAAAAATGTCAAAAGACTCCAACTGAAACCATATTTTCTGAAATACATTAGTTTATGTCTGTCACGGAACACAGTATAGCCTTTCCACTACAGCTATTAAATCTAGACTGTCTTGCTGAAAGAACTAAAAGAAAGTAAACCATGATTGGCTGGGTTGCTCTTTCTTTTTTTCAAAAATGGCTGACATCAAAACAAGCACATTTTATGGAAGGAGGAGAGATAAATCAAATATTGTCTTCTTATTACGCATTTATTATGATGTTAATATATGTTCTTGTTAATGAAAATGTCAGGAATCATATCATTAATTCATTACTCATCATTGCAGTAAATTAAGTTATTTACATTTTGAAATAATAGTGACTCTATGAATGTCCATTATAATGGACACCAGGACCAAAATACTTTAGATCATTTGTATAGGATGAATAAGTGTGTGTGTGTGTGGGGGGGGGGGGGGGGCAGATTTGGAGCTCTCAGGTGATGAGTGAGTGAAACAGAGATGAGGACTGTGCCTCAAGAAGATAGGGAGGAAGAGTAAGACTAAAAAAAGAATTATCGCAGATGAAAGAAAAACATTAAAAAAAATGAAACGAACAATTCAGAAAAAAGAAATAAAACTGTCCAAAAAGGTAAATAAAATAGTCTAGAAGAATAAATAGCCTTTCCCCTTATATTTGGTTAAGTTTACCCTTAATTTAATACTACTAAAAGCATAATTTGTCCATTTTTGTCTATTTCCGTGGCTACCTTTTCATACTAAAACGATCCCTTTGTCCACCAAAGTGGACATGCTATAAAATTAAAAATGTAATCCTAAATAGATAGGAAATCACAACAAACTAAATTGTAGGACACTTTTTTCTTGGTTCTTAGGAGGATATTGACTTTATTGAATTGATGTAGGGTCAAAAGCAAAGTCTTTGTAATGTAGGCCAGTGTTTCTCTCTTCTAAGGCAAACACTTTCTGAAGTTCTGGCTAAACAAAAAGTAATGGTCCAACTTAGTCATTTACCCTTGTGGCCCTGAACCTAAAGATGGCATTAGCGGCTCTTAAACTGCCACAACGAGCATCTGTAACATTAGATCCCAATCCTGCCTGCAAAGGCCCACAGGATATGCAGGGGGGGTATTCAGTTTTGCCTTCTCTCTCACAAAAGGAGCACTTGACACACACAACTGAAAAAGACTGCTAGATGTCTAAGTTTCTCGATTCTGAATGTAGGCTACTGTAACACAGCTATGCTAGCTAGCATCCATTCTTTAGAAAGGCACTAGGGCTATCATCTGAAGTGGTCTAATAGCCTAGTGTCCTCTTCCTCTTTCATGCTTTCGATTTTGAGTTTCAACAATGGAGCAGCCGGAAGGAATTGAACCTACGTAGGGCTACTGTACAGTAGGCTAAATGACAATATCCATCAGTTAGGTTAGCCTGGAAATCCAGACGCAATTGGATAACACTACGACCAATGTTCACTGATCAATTCCGGACATCGACGCAATTGGATAACACTACGAGCAATGTTTCCAGACTTCGACATCGCAACGCTCAGTTCGCCTCTGGCCCGCCTATATCAGATACATACACCGATGTGATTGGTGCAGTTCGGCTCCATGGGCATAGGTATTGGGCATCATTATTCATCGCCAGAGTCACACGCTGAGTAAATTCAAATTGTGAACTCCAGGGTACTACAGAGCAGTCACACATAATATGCAAGATTACGTCTTTGTCCTTTTGAATGCACATAATACTCGGATGTTTCAAATATTTTACAAAGATTCATTAAACATTTGCCTTCTGAACATTTTTAGACCTGACTCTTTGGCGCCCAAAAATTGGTGTCAAGGCTTGTTATGTCTTAACTTGTACTGATATTATTATAAGAAATAGGCTTATGCAAGACTTGAAAAGAGACTAATATTAAATAAGAATTATCTGTTTAGTCAATGATTAAGTCCCTTGACAAAAGTAACCCAATAACCAGCATAAAGCTCAGTGCTGCTTGGTCGCAAGATAGCATTTTTATCTCTGTGTTATGGTGATCTGAATGATAAGGCATGCTCAGATGATTGGCTCCCTCATGCTGACACCACACAGATTTCCTCTCCATCTAACACACTGGCTCAGAACTGTGTTAAACATAGTTGAGCACGCATAATCCAGTTGCTGGAACCATGGTCAATACGCACAAAGAAGATACAAATACTGAGAAGATGGAGGAGGACAAACAACCTAAGTCAATAATGGGCATCTTCACCCGAGAACAATTCATCATGTTGTGTGTTGCTGTGGGCTTGGCGATCCTGCTCATTGTTATTGTCGTACCTGCAGTTGTTGTCACTCAGACTCAGTCAGGTAAATGGATATTGATCTATATCAAATCATATTATACTTTTTTGTGAATGTCAATTTTTTGTCATTCAACAGTCTAGGAGCCAGCAGATGAATGTACATTCCTTAGAGTGTGTAGTGACAAAGGATAAAAAATCAATCAATCAATCAATCCCTAGCCACACATATTAATGACAAGTCAGAACTTGATTCGTAATGTGTAAGTGAGCATATTGTTATTTCCCCAGACATTACAGCATTAAATACAATACCAATCATTCTGCATGTCATGTGTTTGATAATTTCATATTAATTTTGCAGGTTCGGGATCTTCTGGCATCAAGGTTCCGTTTTCCTCTGATGGGGACATGTTGGAATTCCTGATGGAAAATGGGAAAATCCCAGATACGGACGGCCTATACGCCACATGGTATCACTCTGCCAACAACAAATCGCAGCTCAACGATGCCCTGAAAAGTGAGCGCTTGCCCCGTCCGGCTGAGTTTGCTGGACTGCTCCCTCACTGTCCCTTCTGTATTAATCATGATCATTTTTTACAGTTATTCCGTTCTTGAGGTGACTAGTTGTGGGTGATTTCATGGATGTCATCTCTAGGTTCAGTCATGGTTTTGGAGGCGGATGTAAACGTGGAAGGGCATGGCACTGCCAACCAGACCAACATTCCCATCATGGCCCATCCTCCTGCTGTTTACAGTGACAACACTCTACAGGAATGGATAGACGTGGTTCTCAAATCAGACAAAGGTAAAGGCATTTGGAAGAGTAAGGATGAATATTTCATTTAAGCAGCATTCGAGAGAGAACTTTTCAGAAACTTGGTAGCCTACTGCTGAACTGATACTTTATCTTGACATGTAAACAATTGTCCTATGTAGTTGAATATATGCAGTCCCATATATGTATATGGGAGCATTTGTGAAGTGATGTCATATAAACATGAGAGCTTAGGTCTGATTTTTTATTTAATCTCCTGCCAATCTGTAAAATGACAAATATTCAGGAATAATGGTGATAATGGATGTGGTGCCACCAGCTGAATGTGTGTATGATTTCATGTCTAGGTATTAAACTGGACTTCAAAAGTATTGAAGCAGTAGAGCCTACTCTTGACATACTGAGAGTGAAAAATCAAACAGCACGCATCAATCGCCCTGTGTGGTTAAATGCAGACATCATTCATGGGCCCGGTGTTCCTTCGTTTATACCGGTGGTTAATGGCACTAGGTAATGCCAACAATTTATCTACCATTTTAAGTTCATCTATGTCTATAGACATGGTTCTTTTTGAAATATAACTTACAAAATTCAATCAAGAATATTCATTAAATTTTCTTTTTACAAACTCCTCATCCCAAAGGTTTTTACAACTCATTCAGCAGAAATTCCCTGAGGTTACAATATCACCAGGATGGAAAGTACTCTATGTGCCCCAGTTTCCTAACGTAACATACACATTGCCCATGATGGAGAAAATGTACAATGCTGTCCTAAATGTTCCACAGAAAATAACCTTTCCCATCCTGGCTGTCATGGCCAAACAAGGGTGGCCTCATATCAGTTGGCTGCTGAGCCAGTCGCCTAGGTAACGTCTGTTTTTTTCTCTGTCAGTGTGTTTGTTTTTTCTCTCCCACACACACTTTTCATACACACTTTTTTTTTCTTTGGATAGACTTTTGAAATGTTTGTCAAGATAAATGTAGTTACATTCTTTTATATTTTATTTTTTATATTCAGTGACTTATTTTGCACTCAATAACCTTCAGAAAGGTGTGGAGAACAAATACATCATAAATTAACACATTTGTTGTTGGTCTCGGTACAGGTTCAGTCTGACACTGTGGCAAGGGGCACAAAACCCAACACTTAATGACCTTCTGTTCATTCGAGACAACAGCAGCCCACAGCGCATCTACTATGACATATATGAGCCAGTGCTATCACAGTTTAAAGAGGCTGCAAGTATGTGTTTACAACATCACAGTATGTGGTATTTTCATCATGGCTTTTGTTTCCCATAAATATTAATTGAGATACTCTTTGTGTTGAACAGAACTGAAGGGTCGCCCTAGACGGTTTTACCCCGGAGGAGACCTGGTCGACTACTTTAAACCCAAGAACAACGATGGCTCCAACATCCAATGGCAAACTGTGACGAGCAGAGAATTCCTGTTGTCTGTACTTAGAGGTGAGGCAAATATGACATCAATAAGTCTTTCATTTCCATATGCAACATAATTACTGGACAGTTTTGGAAGTTTTTTTATTGTAATACAGGTGGCAAATAACATGTTTTCAAATTTCTGTCTTGTCTTGTTACACATGCACTGTAAATGTAGAGCTTTCAGCCATTGGTAATAAAGGGCTATTTGCCATACTGTGAGCCCAGCGAACAAACCCCAAATGTTTGTTTTTACGAGTAAATGCCTCATTAGAATAAAATGTCTGATTTCAGGCAGCAGTAGCGGGATGCTGGTCATTCCAGTGGTCTCCAGTGCAGGTCAACCCAAGAAGCCAGCAGTGGAGAGTTCAGGCCCTGAGCTCTCCCTTCAGGAGTGCCTGGAGCTCATCTACGCCTCGCCCAAACCCTGGGGCATATACCTACGGGTCAAGTCTCCGAGCCAACTGGCCCCTTCACTGCAGCTTCTCAGCACAGCGTACGACCAGGACCTCTTGTACCATCCCACCTGGGTCAACATGGAGGTGTCCCACGGGGCTTTCCAAACGCCAGGCTACATCAGCGCTCAGGACTTCCTGAGCACCGTGGAGGGGAACTTCCCCTTTGTGACCCTGGCCCCTGCCTGGCCGCGGGAGGCCCTGGGCGAGGGCTACACTCGGGCCCTGGTGGAGAATATGCTCCAGCTCCTCAGGGGCGTCTATCAGGACGTGTCTCTGCAGTTGAGCACTGAGCCGCTAGGAAAGTCGGACGCAGGCCTCCAGCTTCTACAGGAGACACAGAAAAGGTTCTCTCTCACAGTAGAGATTGAGCGTGCAACAGATCCCAGTACCTGCGTTCAACTTATTAGGTCTCTTCGACAAGGGGGCAGAGAACAAATCTTCTTCAATATGCCACAGGACTATATGTCTGAGCCGTTGAATGAGGTTAACAATTTTTAAAAATCTGAATGTGACATGAACTTCAATGAAGACTGAATTTAGATGCAATGTGCATCTTTATAACTGTTATATAATGAGTCACTCTAAAGGTAAGATGCATCATGTAATTTAAAAATTCCTGTGACAGTGGAAATTGTTTAATGTTTAGTGACAATAACTTTTGTATATCAATGCAAAAATAGTCATGTAGAAGGGGGTCACTTGCGCTTCAGCCTGGTTGGTGCTCACGGAACAGGATGCAGTAGTCAAAAAAGGAGATCCAAGGTCTAACAGGAGCCAAGGAGCAGGACCGGAGCACTCAATGCTTTAACGTGTTTTTATTTGTGCAAACTGACTAACATTTCGACGCCCATGAGTCTTCTTCAGAGTCTTCAAAAATAGTCATGTCAGTTTGGCTATTCATTGCTCAATATTAAACGGTTTTGTAAAGAATTACTTACAACATCATTAATTTGGCAGTCTCTGCCAACTGGCTCTTATTTATTTGAGAATGTCTTGAATCAATGTCTTTTTTAACTTTACAAAATAACTTCCAATAAGAGCATGGAAAACAAAATCAGTGTTGACATACTGCAATGCATGAACCTTATCAACAAAGTAAATATCTCAAATGCAAATATTTCAAAAGCATCTTGTTCTTATCTTGATATCAAGATCATATGGGCAAAGCAACACACATTCCCATATTTACATGTTTTAAATGCACGAGTTGAATAAACATCAGTATAAAATGTCATAGAACAAAGTACAAGTATTTAAAATCATAACTGGTTATGTGTTGCGGACACTGGCACATCATTGTGAAAAAGGGATGGTTCATACTCAGTGATGCCAGTAACGCGTTAGTCTATTTTGACCACTTTTTTCGGTAACGAGTAATCTAACGCGCTACTATTTACAAACCAGTAATCAGATTAAAGTTACTTATCTAAGTCACTGTGTGCGTTACTATTTTTGTAATTTTCCTTAGTAAAAAGATATATTCTTTGCTTTCTTCTTGTCTCGGGGATTAACTTCATGTAGGCTATGCTCACTTTTTCAGCATGAGGACAGCTCGAGTGTAAAACCACGCAGCGACACAAACGTAAACAACAATGGAGGGAGGAGAGAGATGCACATTTTGTCTATACAGTCATTATTTTGTAGCCTAGAAATCTAGACGGACACTAGCGGCGGCAAATTAATTTGCTCAGCCTATAGGATGGCCCGCCAGGCTAATTATTTTGAGTTTGTGTCAGCTAAACATGACAACATTAAAGTACACTGTACTGTATATTGATAGCGGCTTCCTGACGCAATTACATAAATTACATAATCTCCCGGAACCTAGAGTGAACAAGAGCACGCAAGCCAGACCGGACTTCAAATCACGTGTGCATCTGAGTTTAACGCGCACACAACGGAGAGGGAAAGAGAGAGGAGTGGTGCGTGTGTGCCTGTCTGCCTGAAGCGCATCCAAGACAGAGCATCCTGGTCTGTTTTCAGTGTAGGTGGGCTTATATCTCTTTTCTCCCGAACTAAATTAATCAGTTCAGTCAGTGTATCTAGGAGCAGGAGCGTCATGGCAGAGTCAGTGACCCTCAAAAAACCCCATTTCACATCAGACTAAAGTGTACCCAATTGTCTCATAAGAATAAAACATAATAATAGTCTTGCACACTGCACTGTTTGTAACAGTGACTTTAGCATTGCTCACGGCGGATTAAATGATTGCAAAAGACTTGTTGAGGTGAGTTTAACAAGTGTAATTTCATTTGCATATTACTCAGGCCTATACTAGATGGCTAGTTGCCAAGGCTACATGAAAAGGCCAAACTACCAAAATCTACATATTTTACTGTCACAATTTCTATCAATAGGCCTTTCTTATTTGGTGTACTGACTAGACATTATTGAACAAACATCTGAATTTCAGTATCTAAGTAGGTTAGGTTGGGATGTCTGCTATACATTGTTGACATTACTGTTAAAATGCACTTCCAGTATAGTGAGTATTGGCAAAACCGGTTATCATTTTTATGTTGAGGCGGTGGGGGTGTTGTCGGCAGCTGCTGAAAGTAACTAATAAAGTAACTTGTAATCTAACTTAGTTACTTTTAAAATCAAGTAATCAGTAAAGTAACTAAGTTACCTTTTAAAGGAGTAATCAGTAATCAGATTACTTTTTCAAGGTAACTATGGCAACACTGTTCATACTAAGTGTAGATGTTAGTCTACACTACAGGCCAACTCAGAACCTAATATCCTGGAAATCCCTGAAAGAGCCCCAGCATCTTTCCTTGACATATAGGCCTATCCTGGTATCATTCAAACTGAACTACTAACTGATTAAGTGCAGGATCTCCATATTCACAGACTGCAAAAGTATAATTCACTAGTTTCCGTTCCTGAATTTGCATAAAGACATAAAAGCATAATACATAAAAGCATAATAGAAGAGCATGTTTGGCGAGGTCTCTGGCCATGGTCCTGATGGGCTTCGCGGAATCGTGCCAGAGTCGACTGCGCAGGTAGGAGTCGGGCAGAATTCTGCCATACACCCCCTTATTCTTTAAGTATGGAAGACGGGAGGCGTAAGGGGAGGTGGTGGGTTGCGAGCGGAGTAACACCGATGCTGTAACTTCGACAGGTAGACTGCGAATAAATAACCTGACTGATTGAAGAAGGAGGCGTGGCAAATTCCGTCACGCTCCTCCCAAACTTCCGTTTGTAAACGCCATTTTTAAGTGCTGCTTTATCAGATCTAATATCGGACCTTTATTTTGATAGAATTCGTATGTCAGCCATTGCCATGGACATAGACAATGATAATGTGACAGGTCATGTTAGACATCAGTTTAGAGATATACGCAAATAGGCTACAACCCTGAATATTTGAAGTAGGATATGGATTGACTTAAATTGAGGACAAAATAGGATAGAAACCTCAGTGTGTGGCGTGCAGTGAATTGCTGGCAAATGAGACCATGAAACCATCAAAAACAAAATGCCACATGGAAACTAAGCAGTAAGCACCCCTGTCAAAGACAAACCTGTCGAGTACTTTGAAAGGTGACATCAAGAGTTGAAGACCTGACAAATGTAATGGCAAGCACCAGCATGGTCCAAACAATTCCTACAGGCACTTTGCATGTCTTACCATGTAACTTACTGTATCCGTTGGCTTGAGCGCAAAAAAAAATATATATGGGTCGCGATTAAATGCATGTCCAGTTGTTAGTGGTGCTAAATGCATGTCCAGTTGTTAGTGGTGCTAGGAGAGGAAGTACTCTCAGAGGAGTTGGATCTTCAGGAGGTTTTTTTGAAGATAGAGAGGGGTATCCTTGCTCTGGTAGCAACTGGTAGTGTGTTCCACCAACGGGATACTACAGATAAGAAAAGTTTGGATAGCCGTGAACATACAGTACGTACGGGTGGCAGAGCCACGCGTATTCACAAGGGCGTAGAGGCCAGAATGGGCGCAGAGCCACGCGTATTCACAAGGGCGTAGAGGTCAGAATGGGCGCCTCTGCCTTGTGCTCTAGCAGGAACCGGCTGCAGGCACAGAAGTTGGAGTAGAAGCTGGTAGAGAGACCTGCGATGTCCGTGGAGATGTAGGGCAGCACCTCCGCACTGGCCTGGTTATAGTAGGAGATCTAGGAAGGGAGAGGAGAGGCCATCAGATTAGGCTTTGTGAGACATCCCACATTATGTTGGTATGTAGGCTATATTTATAGTTACAGTCACCCTGTTGACTTTTACTGTTCTGAACGAGAGCAGTGACTTTAGGCTCGTAACATGGGAAAGGGGCTGGGGGGGCATCAGACACAGTAAGACCCTTTTCTTACTCACAGAGCAGTGTGTCAACTTATCAACTGGAACCTGAGCTCTTTCTATAGGCACATAAGCCTGATGGCAGGGGATGCGTAGGGTGAGTGAGACACACAGACGTTGTGGTGATCGCCTTGCTGATAGCGACACTGACTCACCTTGGCCACGCTGCTAGAGACCGCGTATATGGTGAAGCCGGCACACAGCACCTCACCCCGGTTCACGTCCTCCGTAGGCGGGTGAGTGGGGAGAGTGATGGAGCGGAGTGCCACCACGTACGGGTCCCTGGGAAACGTCATCAAAATAACTTCAGTTCCTATCACACTTACAGTAGCTCAATTAATGAATACTCCTTGTCGTCAATTTTCAATGTACTGGGTACCCATTTATCACAAAGGGAGTACCCAATTTATGAACAAAACTAAAAAAAACTTCATGCGTCATGCTCCTACCCGCAACAACGTTAATACAATATCAGAGATTCCATTTTCCCTATTGTATGTCATCAAAATGAATTACAGAACTACATTGTGTAGCTTTAAATCCAGTTAGGGTAAGATAAGGTGAAGATGACCTATTTTAATATGGTCTCCATGTTGCTCACCCTTGATCGCATGGCGGCCTCCTGGATCCCAGAAGGATGAAGTCTTGGATTTTACCGACCTCGCTGACTGAGGGTGTCACCACGCGGTAGAGCCTGTCATCTTCATTGACCTGAGTTATTAACTCACACGAGCTTCAGAGGGACGGAAACAGAAAAGGACATCAGACTGAGCTTTGTGCAGTTAACTTTATCTCAGCTGTAAATGGAAAGCAATGTGTCTTAAAGGAAACGATGATGCTGAGTGAATAAAACATTTTCTACAAATGTTACCTTTAAATTCCACTGCCTTGTTATCTGATGTTTGATAGCCCTGTCAGACTGTAGATTCACTTTTTATTAGACAACTCCTACCTCTCAACTTGATCTGAGCAATCTCTACTTGATATGTGAGCGGAAAAGTAATCTAATTCCTTTCCCTATAATTTCAAAAAGATAAGTTATTCGTTACAACCCAAATGGATTCCTATGGAAGACATTTCTATGCCAAAAATGAACAAATGTCATAGAGTGAAACAATGACGGATAATGACAGGTAATGCCAAGCTAGCTCTTCTCTGCATGAACATGAGACAGTGTCTCAGCACAGTATACACCTGTGTGTAATGGGTTTATGTGATGCGGTGCCCTAAAACCACATGGCGCTGCCTTACTTGTAGTGCTGGTCCCACTCCTGCCTGTGGCGGAGCTCAGAGAGCAGCTGGAAGGCCGTGGCTGCAGGCACCTCCACCTCTGCCTCCACTCTGAAGCACAGGGACTGGTCCTCCTCCAGTGTGTATAGGCTGACCTGGGGGAACAACACACAACATTACAGCCCTTACAAATGGCCTGGGATTATTCAATTATTATGTTATCAAATAAAATGATTATCTAAAAAAGATAAGATTATTTTGCTTTATTATTAAACCCTCTAAATTGGTGTTAATCCGTGCAATTCTATTCCTCTTAAAGAGAGGTGTCTACGTTGTGTTCTCTCAACACTATACTCTACATAGTATATCCTGCACAAGAGGTTGTACGTCATATTGTTAGGTCTGATCTTCTGAATGTTGTATAGGACAAACCGACATGACTGTGACAGATGAATGCTCAGAAAAAGGTAGTCCATCATCAATTGTGACACCCAAGTTAAGTGCCGTTTTAGCCTGGGTCAGTGAAGATGATCTATTGGGGAACAGCTGTACAAGCTTTACTATACAGTTTCCTGTTTTGTTGTCATGAGCACATTCCTTATTTGAGAATTTACCCAAGCCAAAAACATGGTAGCCATTGTTCTCAGTTTATCGTCAAGTGTAATTGTTTTGGAAAGTTTATTTTGTTTATGATGGTGCAAGTTCATACACCAGTATCATCTTATTCCATGATGTCATCACGTCACTCATCACAGATAACATCTCAGAGATTAGTATCAGTGTACTCTGGAGCACAGATAACAGTCAAGGTCCTACAAATCCTGACAAAAACATGCCATCTATTCTTCATATCAGTGTGCGGTGAGAATTACAAACCTGATTTTTCTCATGATTTAGGACCCAGTTGTCTCTTGCAGCCAGCATCTTCAGGGCAAAGACATTGTTGTAACTGAGGTACACCTGCATACAGACATACATAAAGACATTCATTTGCAAGTACACAATGGACTATTGACTATCATAAAAAGATAAGGTTATCTTATATCGTGAAGTTATGCAGCCCATACAAATCTGACCAAGGACAATCTTTGTACTGAGACTAAAGGTGTATTAGAGAGTAGACTGAGAGGCAGATAGTATTGGTCAGCTCTATGAGAGTCAATGCAAGTGCTAGTGTGGGACTTCAAGTGGTCAGCTCTTGTCACGTTCTCCACACACAGCTCCTTACACTGTAACAGTACCTGGTTACTGGCATCCCAGGGGACAGACAGCGGCATCTCTGTTTGATTACAGGAGATAATGTACTTCCTGAAAAGGTCACAGAATGATTAAGGCAAGAAAAGATCACATATTCTTTCCTAAACTCAGGAGGATCAATTGGAAGTCACCCCTGGTATTACCTTGCGCATAGACAATATAGAGTTTTAAGGCACTGGTGGAAATGGAATCTAGTACAAAGCAGCATGTACAATCACCTGAAATGCCCTTGAGCCAAGGAGTGAAAATTGCAAACAGCCAGTCAAATCTGTGCTTGTAAATATTATCTTATAGAATAAAGGGATGCTGTGCCTAGAAAATGTTGATGTGGTTTCACACAATTTAAGGGAGACTCCATAGAGACAAAAGGAGTATACTGCAATACCATGCAATGTAGATTGCACATACAGAGAACTGTTACATGTTACATGATACAAACAACTAGAGTGTTTAAATCTCCACACAAAATCAATTAATTTATTTCATTGATTTGTGTGATTATTAAATTAGATTTAATTCATTTCTTAACCAATGCTGTCAAAGTAAGATGTTACAAGGTATGGCATTATGCTCATCAAACCTTTATTAGCGACTCTACGGCTCCATCTTAATGCCGAAAGGTGCAACAACAGTCTAACTGATTAGAATGGCAGGCCTGTCTAGTTTTGTGTAGTGCCAGGAGTAACGTTCAAATTGTATCTATTCCCATTCTGATTCCGATTGTCATTCTGCTAATTGATTCCAGTTCCTCTCGATTCCTCATTTCAATTCCTCATTTCAAGTAAAAGAAAATAGATTAGACAAAATATAAATATGTCTTTATTCTTTATTCCAGGAGTCGTTTATGTTCTAAACCTTAACTGAGCATACACAAAGTGAATATTTATTTATTTATATAAGTATTGATCCATAAGCATGCATTAAAACACTAAGACCATATAGATCGATCTAGAGCAGCTAATTAAAATAACTGCTAGGCCTTGCCATTTCGGAGAGTCTCAAAATAAATGTCTTTACTTGTTTTTGTTTGCCATAATAAAGGAGCTATTGTGTTCAGGAATTGATAGGCAGAACTAAATTCAACTTTTTCATAATTTCTTAATTTTTCAATATATTTTTAAGATTAGTCTAAGTTCCGGTCCTTTCTTATCAGACACGATTCTGGTTATTTTTTATTGATTCTATTCAATTCCAATATTTCGGTTCCCAACCCTTGCCAGGAGTTTGTATGACGAGACGGTGACATCTCTTTCAGAAATGCTCTGCTCTCACATTCATGACAACTAATTTCACACTAAGCTGTCTCACCGGTCAAGTCGGATCTTCTTCCTTGCAATGGCCTCCTGGTACCTCCTCTGTCCCTCCTGTTTTGGAAGGACACCAGTTATTAGTTACTGATAGTAGTCTCTGTGGATCGCTTGATAAGAAATGTCATATGAAATCTGACTGGTTGGATTGCTTGTAATGAACTCTGAACCCTGAAATCTGACCCCTCACCATTGGCTCAGGTCTTATCGGGGGCAGAGTTTGCAGCCTCCCCGCTTCATCGAGCACCTCATATGTCATGAAGGCACTGTTGATGTGCCGAAGTGGTTCCTCCCCCTTATAGGCCTCTGCACACACTCCCACCTCCACACTGTTCAATAGGGCGGACAGAGAAAAGACAGAGACAAACGCAAAGTCAAATAATAGACTCATCACTCATTTAGTGTCCATGTTTCTAATTCTCAGTGAAGGAACACTGACAACAAGGATTTAAAACGAGCATTCAAGAAGAGACCATGTTGCACTACTTTTAGAAATGACAGGGTTTGTTCCTTGTCTAATGTCTTAATGACTACATGTTTGGACCAAACTCTTTAAATGGATAATGTGTTTTTTTTCACACCGAACAACACTGTCAGACTTTTTCCAGCCCTTATTTCAAGTGTCTCCAGGTTAAGAGTCATGACTGCAGTATGCTTTACAGTAGGGCTGAACGATTTATTGCATTTGCGATAGGGCTGTCAATCGATTAAAAAAAATAATCAAATTAATTACATACTCTGTGATTAATTCATCTAAATTAATCGCATATATAATGTTTGCTGTAAAAGTATTTTAAATATTTAAATTCAAATGAATCATTGTAAAATCAGCATTAGTGACATTAAAGTTCAAAAACTCTTTTATTATTATTTTCACTGTTCAAATAATTGCCTTAATAATCTATGATATGACCTAATATGCTGAGGAAATAAATTCAAAAGTGCTTCGGGAAGAAGTTTTTTTTCACATACAAGGCATTTCAGGCCACAGATATAACCTAGGGGACACAATGAAAATAAATTAACACTCCCCTCAATGTCAACACTTATTTCTTTGCATTGATGTGCGACTATAGAGATGATGAACTCCGGTGATATGCAAATTCCTTGCTGCAGACATTGCAGAGGACTTTATTTTCAACACTTTATTTTTATCAACAACATCAGGCCGTTTTTTAAAAGTAAATGTTCCAATCAATGATCCAGGCAGCACGTTTTCTTCTATCTCCTTCATTTTACAGTCTAATTTTTACTGACTAGAACGGCTCGGGGTCAAAGGTCATACGGAATCGATTAATCTGAACTAATTTTTTTAATCAGTTATTTTTTCTCAAATTAATTAATCGAAATTAATCAGTTATTTTGACAGCCCTAATTTGCGATAATATCGCAATATGATGAAACACGATTTTCAAACCGCAAAGGCTGCGATTACGCTTTGTAATATGTGACATCACCAAAATGCACTTGCGCTTGCCGACGCGCCACCGACTCTTCACACCGACCACTGAAGAAGCAAAAAACGTAAACAAAAGGACCAGCTAACAGTGTCAAGAAAGGTCTGATCAGTAGAGCTACTTTGGTTAAAAATAAACCTCTTCATTACCTTTTGCTCGAACCTGCCATGTCCCTGGTTCTAGTTCATAATTCCCCTGTGCTGCTACTTTGGCTGGTAACTTCGTTCACTTGTCCAGCTGACGATTAAAACTCCATGACTGTTTAGGCTGCACAGCAGCCATTCACCTGTGCACTGGGGACATTGTTTACTGGAGTACAGTGGGGGCATTTTCAATATCCAAGGGGGTTGGCGGCGCAAACATTTCATCTCACAGGTGATGCAATTGATGCATAATGTTATCCGCAAGTAGTTGACACAGCTAACCACCAAAACCCCAGCTGTTCTAACATTAGCTTACCAGCTAAGGCTCTAGGCTACATACATGCTGCTAACTGCTGATAATTTTGCCTGTTTAAAGAGGTTTGTCTCCGCGATTGGCTTTGTTGTGATATGAACAAACTAATGAACTAGCTAATTTGCATGCATGCGTATTGCGCTGCGGTGTTGATGCTAACCTTTAGTTAACACCAAGCGGAACGGTCATTCGGCCACATTTATTTGCGCTGCAACAATCTACAGTAGTTTGTTCCAATTCACGTGCAAGTAGTCTACAGTAGGGGTGGGCATATCGATCCAAATATCGATAGTATCGATACCAACATTGGTATTGGTATCGGATCGATACCATTGTGATGGGATCGATACTTTAATTCCAGTTCACTTCCAATATCTCTCAATTTGTTCAAAATGCATTGTTCCTGTTTCACCAAGGGCTAGCCTACAGTCAAGCAAACCATTCCTTTCACATCTTGCATTCCCGCTTTGCAATGTTTCGTTGCTGAAATGTTTGTAAATTATTAACAATGGGAATCATAAAATCATTAGCATATTGATGTTTTATTCATGTCATAAATCATAACACACTGTTCGGCCCCTATATAAAAGTATATAAACTGCTTTTAGTTACAAATATCAGTATTGGTATCGGTATCGACAATACTGGCCCTATATTTAATTGGTATCGGATCGAAACCAAATTTTACAGTATCGCACACCACTAGCCTACAGAGGAGAGGAGCGGGTCTGTGTGTGTGTAGGCGCGCGTGTATGGAGAGCACAGGACAAGGAGAAACCGTGTCAGTGCCACTGCATGTAGACCTAACTGTTAACTAATGAAAGAAGATCATATCTACATGAAATAGAAACCCAATAGAAACGTATAAGAATCATTAAATGTTTACAAGGCTGGAAGTTCAACAAATATGGGTCTACTAATGTGATTAAAATAGTTAAATAAAAAATATTTCATTTATCAATCTTATTCAATGACCTAATGCCATCATAACATACAGTAGACCTGGGCTCCAGGAAAGAACAGTTTATGTTTAACTTATCTAATTTTGTGTTGGTCATACTATAGAATAATATATTGCTTATCTTTGTTGAATAAGACAGAAGATAAAGAACTTAAAAATAATCGCATATCGCATCTCAATCGCAATATTGGTGAGAAAAATCGCAATTAGATTTTTTTCCATAATCGTTCACCCCTACTTTACAGGCAATTATACTGTAACACTCTACAAAACAAAAGTGTGGTGAAATTAGATGGCGTGCTTTTGGTCTGGCCCTCTCAATGTGTACTGTTCCAAGAGCAGACAAGAGCAATTTAAAAAGTATTTTCAGTGGATGATGAGAGACAATCCAACCTGTGCTTGAATGTGTTGTTGACGATCGCTTTCAGCACCAGACGGTCGCCAACACTAGACGGCCCTCTGAAGTGGAACATGTCAATAGCCTTCAGTGTGGGATGAGCATTACATAAACGACTGCCGAGAAGACAAACAAATAGCCAGAAATGCAAAAGAGTCACTGCCAAATATTTAATCCATTGCGTATTCTATATTTCATAATAACAACATATTTACATATTAATGCACCTGGACATTATAGAATGCATAAGGAACTTGCTAATTCCATCAATTAACTACTGTGCATCTCACCAGATATTTTGAAGCCAGAGACCAGTGGCTATGGCTAATACAAAAATCAACACTAAAGCATTCCATAGAGCAATGGCTAGTTGTGATTCGACATTCACCCAGTCAAAGGAACGGTCAGGTAAACATTAACTCCCATGACATGTTTGTATACTGTATCAGTTTTAGATAAATATCTACTAGGAGGAGGCTTGCTGAAACAGTGTGTAGCAGAGCTGTAGTAACAGCCACTCAATCAAATATACTTTCTAATTATTATCTAATAATAACAATTATAATAATAATACATTTTATTTATAACACACTTATAAATCTCAAAGTGCTATAGGGTAAAAGTGTCTCCATTTCAGTGGTAAACCCTGGCTTTTATATGAATGTCATGATCATGTTTGATCATGTGACACACCTCGCAGCAATTGTAGCCACATTCTCCATCCAGGCCATAATCTGACCCCCGAAAGTGTTGACCTGATGGTTGGCATGAGGGGGCAGTACTAGCTCCACACTCTCCACTCGAGTCCGCTCTGTGGGCACAGCCTCCTGGAGGTCCTGACTCCCTGCCCCTTAGGCACACACAGACACACACACACACACACAAGCACGCACGCACGCTCAAACACACAGACACACACACACACAGACACACACACACACACACACACACACAAACACAGACACACACATAAACATACACGTTCACACAAACACAATTATGCAAAGTGTGCATAATTACCCATTTAACCTGGCATCTGAATACATTTAGCAAAAACAGGGACTTCATGACAATGCAATTCCACAGGGAAAGAAATGAGTCACGAAGACATGAGTGAATGGAAACCTCCCAGAGTATGACTAGTCTGATCTACAGCCTGTGTGACGGGCACATTGACGTCTGTGTGTACACACAGAGGAAGCCTTTGGGAGAACTGAAACTCTCTTTCAACTCAACTGTACCAGATCACAGATGTATTTCAATTATTTGATATACTGACTTTTAAAAACTATTGTTTGTACTTATTATTTACTCTTCTCTGCTTTTAATTAGGAAAGGTACATTTAATTGCCTCTGTGTATGAAATGCGCTATATGAATAAACTTGCCTTGCCTAAAGCTCAACCCACTGTCAGACACCCTTTCTGTGACACTCAATTGTTTGTTATTGCACTGTTTAACCTTCATGCCGTCAGTCCATATCCTGTGTGTCATAGTCATACTCATATCCTACTCATCGACGGGAGAAAATGTCGTTATAGCGACGTTTTTAAAAAGATTTGTAAAAAACTTAATGAGGCTGGCTATCAACATATGCCTGAAGAAGTGAAAAACAGGTGGAAGACCCTGAAGACGCTGTATTATTCAGCCAAAAGAGGGAATTCCACCAGCGGAGATTTTCGTCATGACATTGGGAGCCTATATGTGGGCTGTATCGCTGACTTATTCGGAATAATGTTGATTGCTATGTAAACAGGAATATGCTCAAAACGTGACATTCTACTTGCATGTAAACAGGTTAAACGGAATATCGTCAATAAACTGATTCAAAACGGTTTATTCCTGGAAAACGCGCTCATTGTCATACTCGTACCCTCTGTGATACCCTTCTGGAAGGACTCATTGTTTAATATGTCCGTCATGATGTCGTGGTGGATGAGCCTCATCCGTCTTCTCTCCGCGGCAACGCTGTGCTCTGCCTGCTCCGTCTGAGTCCGTGGCACCAACTGCCTTAGGTGTACCTGACACAGAACACACACACACACACACACATTCATACATAGACACACACACACACACACACACACACACACACACACACATACATACACACACACGCATTTACACACACACACACACACACACATACATACATAAACGCACATAAACGCGCGCGCACACACACACACACACACACACACACACACACACATAACAAGTGAATATATGAATATATGAATATATAATGATAACCACAGGATGGCAAACCAGAACTGCACACAGGGATATAATGAGGTAAAAATTCACAACAGTAGATATAGAGAGGGTGTCTTTGCCCAGGTGAAATCCCACTGACCTTTCCACCTCCTGGAGGTCTGGCCACAAAGGTGGCATAAGCATAGCACACTTTCCAGCAGCCTCCACTGAAAAGATCCTCACAGGTCACCTCAATACCAACCTGAAACCAGAAGGCAAGCACAATAAACCATTAAGGACATACCATAGAGTAGCTGTGATTTATAATGTAACATGTGTGTTTAAAAAACTCTTACCTCCATACTGGAGTTAAACGCTCGATTCACTTTGGCTTTAATATTGACCACTTGTCCAACCCTGTGAAGAAATTGATAAGAGCATAAATTCATTGAGGGGTTTCAATATCATATCATCAATAACAGATTTCTCCCAAGTAATAAATAGATGCTGATTTTAGATGACACTTCTCCGCTAAAATGTACCGCCCATCTCCTTGTGACATTTGGGAGGATGGCATCTGTTCCAGTCGATGTGTTTATATTACTTTACCTCTGGCTCCATTGAACTACCACAGCCTATTAATCAGAGTCGTTTGTGTTTACTGCAGTCCCAACCCCTTTGGAGGGGAGAGGGAGGGTGCATTCACTAATTAAGGGGCTTGTTTCAAAGGAGCAGCTCTACATCTGCCTAAGTCTGTGGAGGAATCATTGGAATCAGCCTATTATGCTGTGTCAGCAGCCTCCTCCACCAACATTATTACAGCATATTAAAACTTCAACAACACTTCACAGACACAGCAGCTTCTCAGCTGAAACAGATGCCACTGAAAAAGCCTACATATTTGTTGATGGGTGTGCTCTGTAATTGATCAAATGCTTCCACGTGCTGGTGGAGAATCATGTCTTAGGCTAAACTGTAAGGAGGACTTTTATGGTGGCAAATATAACTTTTATGGTGGCAAACAGTCTTCAGACTACTCCACATATTGTGGGAGCAATCCTTTTAGGAGAGTAGACCCTCTCTCCCAAACAGACCAATAAGAAGAATGGTGAAGGAAAGGTGTTTCAGGCATGGCATTTTCACTCGTGACATACTCACCCGATGGTGCGCTCAAAGTTGATATCATCGACTGAGGCAGTGACACAGGGGCATCCTGCATGTCTCTCAGCTGCAGCACCACAGGAAACACAAAGCATGGGAGACATATGAGACCACCATATGAGACCGCATACATATGAGACCACCATATGAGACCGCGTACATATGAGACCACCATATGAGACCGCGTACATATGAGACCACCATATGAGACCGCGTACATATGATAGGGCTGAAACGATTACTCGAGTACCGTAATTCGTATAATTCGATTACAAAAAATGGTCGAGGAAAATTCTCTGCCTCGAAGCTGTGTAGACAAGGTGCAATGTGTCCACTGCAAAGCAGAACCAGCGTACTACAACAGCACGTCAACGATGATTCAACATCTAAGCCGAAAGCATCCAGTTGTTACCAGCTCACCAAGCGTAGCCGGCAACTCAAGGCAACGTAAACACTGATGTTACCTGATTTAATGTATTAGCTAGTTAAAAAAGCAGGACATTTGTTGTGCATATTAATAAATTGCACTTATTAACGCAAAATTATTTTTTGTCCGATTACTCAATTAATCAATGAAATAATCGCTAGAATACTCGATTCCAAAAAGAACTGCTGCCCTATATACATATCACATACATATGAGACCACCATATGAGACTATATATATACATATCCTAACATAGTGCCAGCTTATTGTGATTCTGTATTCAGATATTTCTATGATTACACTAACACACACACACACACACACACACACACACACACACACATACACATTGCAAGAAATGCATTTCAATGCTGTTTCTTAAAAAGAGGAGACATGTGGATGCACATATAGGCCTTGTGTTCAGCCAAGTATTGAGTCTACTGAAAGGGAGTAAATGGCAGTCACATTACTGTCGAAGGTTTTCTTGATAAATATAATATCTACTTGAATACACTTCAAAATATGCTGCTAAAGATATACTTAATAACATATAACTAAAATAGTCATAACAAGCTTACCAAACATGGCAAACTCATTCTCCCACGCCTGCATATCGTCATCTTCTTATAATAATGGTATTTTTTTTTCAGGTTTTTCAAAAACAAAAAAGTTAACCAAAAATTGAATGATGATGATTTAGGCAAAAAAAACCATTTTGTCAAAATATTACTTAACCATGAAGCGAACCAAAGCAACTCATAACCCTCAACAAGTAGCTTATAGGCTACTTGCCTACGACCCTTACAAATAATAACTGCAGTTGTTCAAGTGTCATTTAAAGTGTCAACTGCAATTTTTGAAGAATTCTTCTCTGCAGTATTTTGGACATGACAAAAAATGCATCGCACTGCACTTTTGCTGCAAAAATTCAGTATTTTGGAGACAAAACTGCATTGTACTTGGGGGGGTTGTGCCTCACCTGACAGACAGGCTGTAGAGTCCATCCACTTGAGTAGCTGTCCCACACTCAGCTCTTGGCAGTGGTTGGCGTGACAGGGCATCACAATCTGGCTCTTCTTCACCTCTGTGGGGTTCCTGTACATTTCCACCTGGGCAAGGTCTTTCAGCTTGGCCCAGGTACCATTTGAAGAACTCATCTTTGTAAACCTCTACACGGCGGTGTTCCAAGGACCTACATTAATTGAATGAGGGATATTTTGTGATCTCTTCAAAAACTAGGATTTGAGAAAGTAGCCTACCAAAGAGGGCATGTGTGTGAGTGTGTGTACATAGCCTACATCACGCCGCAGTAGCCTACACAATAGACACTTTGCCCTCTCCATGCTTTATTGGTTTAGCCAACAGTCGCAAAGCTTCAGAACGTTTAGCGCCCTATTGCGAAATACCGGTAGTCCTTTTTCTGTTACACCTTCCTCACTTGCATGTCTAAACATGCTATCCATTACTAAAATCAAAACAATCTATTAGCGAGCAGTTTAAAAATGGCAGCGATTGTTGATGCATATTTGTAGGCTATCGTGAGTTAATGTGTGAATGTTTGAAAATGTAGATAACAGCCCAAGCTTTAGTTTACAACATGTGGACTAAACAAGACGTCCTGATAGGCCTACGGATATTTGGGACAAGTAGCCGACGGAAAAGATTTAACACTGGAAAGACAGGTAGACTTCAAGGGCTGTCGGCAAAAATCAACAACTTTTGATGGGCTGGGCCAGTTTAATCCACACGTACCCAACGAAAGCAAGTTCAGCTATTAAAAACACTTCAACAAACCAATGTATACAAGCCTACCTAGATGATGCATTTAGTGGACAGTCCAAAAGTTTGCTTCTCTGCATTGGGTTCCTATGTATGTATCGAGTGCGTTTACTGAATGACTGGAAAGGTAGTTTATCCCCAAAGCCCCTCCCTGGCTTGCCAGGAGTATTATGGCTACGTGATGTCACGTAAATTGCGCACGGCCTAGGCTACTCACTATATCTACTCTCTCAGTTGCTGTGTTATGATAAAACCCAAATAATCAAAATTATTTTGAAAATATATATCAAAAGTTTTTGGCCTTGTATAAGTAGCCTACCTTTTTGCCGTCGTTTTCCTTTTTTCTCCTCAACAGCAAACCACTCGCTAGGCTACTGACGCGGTCCAGTAGTCCAGTCTACACAGCCCACTAACTCTGAGCAAACAGCAGATGGCAGTCTCGATTTGTGGTTTGGTTATGGCTCGTTTGCTGGATGTCTATCAGTCCATAGTCAGTGGATTATACAGCAACATCTAAAGCCAAATGATGATGAAAAGTTCAGAATAAAGTGATCAGTTAATTATAGTTAAATGTAGCCATATTTCCCTCAAATTCCCCTAGGCCTAGTCTAAATAACCTTAAGCAGTGATATGAATAATGAATTGTGATTACTGTAACACAATTGTTATTATCCAAACTACTTTACTTAGACCTTAAATATGTCTCTTTTTACTAATGTAATTTCTTATAAAAAAATAAAAAAAACCATTTGTCAGCGTATTAAACGGCTGATCAAATATTAGGCTACTAATCGCAGCCGCCCATATAGCCTATTCTTGGTTATGAAGGGCAGAGGGCGGTTTAAATGAAACAGTCTGAAGTCATTGGTAAGTATGAATGTCAATCACCAAGATTAGGTCACCGCCCATAGTCCATGCTGTGACCAGGGTCGGTTGAGCAGCACTATCACAGAAGGATGGGGTCACGGATGGGCTACACGTTGACAGCTGGAACATAAGAAATTCATCGTGGAATAACGGGCGATTCTCTCAACACATTTAAAACCATGTTTCCGAAGGGAAAAGGGAATGCCGTGCCCTCAGACGGGCAAGCTCGTGAAAAGTAAGGGCTCCGATCATGCCTACATTATTCCCTAGCTCATTCATATTGTTTCTGCTGTTTGCGCCCTATGTCCCTCCATCTATGGCGATGTTGCAGGAACATGTTTAGCCCGTTTCAGTCTAATATGAATGAAAGATTTTGTACAAACCTTGTTTTGTAGAGATGTTGAGGAATTCATATGGTCACAGTTTCGTGAATTTAAGACGAAAACAGCTTTGTTGATGTAGACTCACGACACGTTCTCTATATGACTGAATCATTTGTTAAAGCCCTTAAACGTTTATCAAGTAAAATATTTTCAAATGCACGTGACATACTGTGTTGATCAGTAGTTGCGCTGTAGACACATGCGATTTGTTAGGCTACTTTGTTTTCATGTTACGAATATGTTACTAACTTGGTCAGAAGGAATGTTGGCTACATTTCGCAAAGGCTGCAAAATAATAGGTTAACGTTATATTGTGTGAGATATACTATAGACCATGTAGCCTATAACCTATTCAGTTTCATCAAACCTGTCTCTTTAACTCATACAGGCTAGCATTGTATGTCTACGAGTATCTGCTTCACATCGGTGCACAGAAGTCTGCACAAACGTTCCTCTCTGAGGTGAGGTGGTCTTCTATTGTCTGTTTGTTTACATGGAGAATGACCTCTTCCGTCCATTCCGCAATGCTCTTTGTTCGGTTCAGTGTGACCTCCATTTTGAAGCTCTATCATATTGTATATTATTTTATGTGCCTTTCCATTTATGATGTTTTTGTCATTGTGTCTTTCCGTTTTCATAGATACGGTGGGAGAAAAACATTACGCTTGGTGAGCCACCAGGCTTCCTTCATTCATGGTGGTGGTAAGTTAGGTTACTTCAACTTAGTGAGGAGGATTCCTTTTAAAGTCTATTAATTGCAAATAACAAATGAGACCTCACATTTGAACTTGTCTCCTGTAGAAAATGTAATATTTAAAGGAAACGTTCTGTGCAGCTTTGTTATCAAAGGAGACATAGACCTATTGCTTGTTTTATTTCTCAGTGGTCTTCTCTGGTCACTCTACCTTATCCCTCAAGAGTTTCAGGTGTAATACTGCTCTACTCTAAAGACAGGAAAGACGGGCTACCTAGGCCAGTTTAATCATCCTCATAGCCTATTCTCATGTGTGTTTTCAATTTGTCCTGAAGAGCTTTTCTAATGTTATGAAATGTGTTGCTTTGTCATTAACTATGTCACAGTGTATTTTGGGATTTGTACTGTGCGGCCCCAGAAAGAAGGGACACATGCGATCACTCCAGTGAGGCCAAAGCCTTTCATGACTACGTGAGTAATGCCCCCCCCCCCCCCCCTTACACACACCCACCACACACACATCCTCCTGTCCTTTTTTTGACACATGCAGTTAACAATGAAGGAATGAATAGATGGACATAATGACTCTTACGAAAAATAACTATAGTAATACTGTATTGTTCTATAGTAGCTAGTGTGTAAACATCTGTGGTGTTCTGTAATGCTTCTATGATATCCTTACCCTCAATAGTCTTCTATAGTATCTCCAAAAATATTATAAGATTCCTATATCTTGTAGCCTATTTCTATACGATTACTAGAATATTTTGTCCCAAAATACAAGTCCTGTAGCCTAGTTCTTTTCTCCGTAAAGGGAGCAAGCACTTGTAAATGCTCCCTAGTTTGTTGGCTGTAGTTTAAAGGTTCATTGGAATAGGTGTGTGAAGAAAGAAATGGAAAGCCGGTAAGGGTTAAGAGATGCTGGAATAATTACATGAACCAGTGCAGGTTGCTTGAAGACATACTGTAAGGTTAACATAATCTCTCAATAGTGCTTCCTCTTTGACTTCATTAGATGAACAACAAGCCTAAATGGGGCCAGGGGAAGTGGCTATAATTTTAATGTTACACTCTATGTTGACACAAAAATATTGTATTGAAATTACGGCACTCTGTTGCATTTTTTTTGCGAGATCTATGGAATAGGAAATTAAGAGAACATGGGAAAACATTTCTATATGATCTTGTTAACTCTCACATAAATGATATAAGTAATGGTCAAAGTAAGTGCTACTACTGGACCGAATTGCTTATATGGTTTTAGTCCATTTACCTTTAAGTGCTACACTAATAGACCAGATGCAATAAACAAGCTGTGTGGAGACAGCAGTTGACCTCTCTTTAACTACAAAAAAGAAACCCTGTTCTCTCTTAGCTAGCACACCACCATCTCAAGTGCATACTTTGAAACATATGATGACTAGTAAATATCTGTCCGGACTAAACCTTAAGACTGTCGCATATTTTTATCTCTGGTGTCCAATACAGGAATGTAGACATTTGATTTTCATCAACTCTAACTCATGGTAATGGGGTCATGAGTGGTAGGACTTCTGCTGTTTGACACATAAACCAGTCTTACCCAAATCTCCTTCAAATCCCAGAGTTTTAAAATGCCGTACATGTTCTTAGGGTGGATTAAGTTGAATAAGCTGCAAGGATTTATTTTGTAATTCTGTGTTGTAGAGCGCTGGTCCCCTTTTGCAGATACTCCACTCCATGTTACATAATATTAACCCTTACATCGGCAGGCAGCAAAATAACAATCCACTGAGGGCCTACCTTCCTCAGGAAACATGCTTCAATTTAGGAATATTTCTTTTCTGAACACACCCTTGAACGCTACATGCACATGTACACACACACACGCACACACACACACACACACAGTCCAGGACATGACTGTCAAGCTCTCAAAGTTAAGCGGTGCCCCCCCCTTTCAGAAATAGTGTTAACCAAGTCTGCCGCTGCATCCTTACCTCTTTACCAACACTAACTAGACACGCATACACACACAAACACACTGTGTAAAACAGGCCTGTCTCTTTAACAGCAGAAATAGCCTCTAGTGCAGTGTGAAGGGTGATGGGGGAGGGGGACACGAAGGACCTGATAATGGCGAGGTTTGCTGTTGCTTTTTAGCTTTTTAACCCTGACACAGCAGGAAAGGAGGGGCAGTCGCGTCCTCTCCAGCTCCCCTCCCCCACAACACAACACCACACAACACAACGCCCTGAGTGTAGGGGGGAGAACTGGGGAGGAGCGTGGAGATAAGTCGCTTGTCGAAGGATGTGCCACCTAAAAGGTGCCAATTCAGGCCGATATGTTGGTTATCCGGGGGTGTTTTTGTCAGCTTCATACTAAACAGGCCGGTGTGACTGACTACTGATGGTTGACCTCTTTGAAATTATAAACTCTCTTTTAACCACCAGCATGACCTTAAAATTGAATTAAAATATTGCTATGCGCGATTGGGGCAACTTAGAGGAATAGATTTGATTCTTGTTTGAAACCCACTATATATGAATGGTGTCTGTGGGCCTGTGTAAAAACCCATTCACTTGATTGAGTGAGATGCGAGAGTGATGGTCCTCCCCTCCTCTGCTCATGAGTGTCATGAGCTTTTTGTTTACTTGCATTAGACACGTTTGTTTACTTGCATTAGATCATCTGTACTGAATCAGCCAGACCTGTTAAAGAACTTAAGATGACAAGTGAATTCTTGAATTTCCCCTTGGGGATCAATAAAGTATCTATCTATCTATCTATCTATCTAAGTGAATTTCAGTATCAATATTATATTTTCCCTTTCCCTTGGCCCTCATGTGTACGCATTCTCAGATATGGTTAATAAGGATTAACACCTCTTGGAGGCAATGTAAGTCTGTATGTGTTTGTATTTGTGAGTTTTAGATTGATTGGTATGTGTTTGCATGCTTTTCTCTCTGCCATTGAATGCAATGGTGGTGTGTAGCCGTGACAATAGAGGCATCAAGTGCCTGCCAGTTTACTAGATATGTATGTTTAGTGCCCATTAGCATTTTTGACTGCAGGGCAATGCATCACAGTCAGGACTGACCAACAGATCAATGCTGTGGCTGCATTATGTTCCGATAATGAATCCTAAATATAGCCGTCTCGCAATATGCCGCTCTCCGAGTGTTGCTTAGTTGAACTGCTTCGGTCTAGCGGACTCATCAAGCAAAACATTAGCACAGGCAACTGCGGCTGCCATCAGCCGTCTGTCTGAGCAGTCCATCACAGGCCTCAGAGGGGCATGGAGAGAGGGAGGAGGAAGGAAGTGGACGGAGAGAGGGTTCTGGGGCGGGGGGGGGGGGGGGGGGGGGGCTGGAAAGAGCTGGGGAGCCAAGGTGGGGGAGGGGTAAAACACGGAGAGAGAGAGAGACTCAATCCTATTTTTTCCCCTTTGTCCCTCTCTCAGCAAATGGCAAAGAATCCATCAATTTTTTCCTGAGCCATTATGAGCGCATGTTGCTCTTTCATATAGTCGTATCATTAGGGTATACACGGACAGGGGGTGCAGGGGGAGGTAATTAGGTTGCTCACTGATAAGAGGGCTCCTGTTCTTGGCTTGGGCTACTGGGATTGCCACGGCAGGCTGGGACAGGAGTAGTTGGAGAGCACAGCCCCTACCACATCTAAAATATTCCAGGAATTTCCTTGACTGTTTTTTTTCTTCCCCCTACAGAGGACCATGGTTCACTTTTGTTTTGTGAGGCTAGGTGAAGGGTTGGGGGTGGGGAAGGTTGGGTAGGGTTGGGTTCTGCTCTGGGAGAGCATGTTAAGTCTGTAGGGGGCTGGAGTGCCTTTGGTGCCTTTTGGGAGGCCTTGTTCAGGTCTGTGGGATCAGCCAGGAATCTGTTGGTGGCTTTAGCTGAGTGTGGTGAGGAAGTGCCCAGGAGAGATGCAAACAAAATGAGAGACACGGCGCACCTCAGCCAAACCGAACATCCGGATTACGTTCCCTGTTTTGATTAATCTTACACTTGTATGGATAGCTTTTCAACGCACCACACCACTGTTTCAGTATTGCCAATTATGTGTTGCCATCTTCAACAATGAAACTAGATATTTTATTGGATATTTTCTTTGGTTCCTCGCCCAGACATGCCAGTTTCTGCCCAGAAAGATGAACAGTCAACGGCCCTAATGAGATGATTGATTATCTACTAAATTTTTAATTTGTGTTTTGCACAGTGTCCTCGAGAGTCCCACCCTACTTAATTGATGTCACTTTTTAATCTTTTTACAGTATTTGTCAGAATCATGGTTCAATTAAGACCAAACAAATTAACTCTTACTCTATCTATTGTTTATGCTATTGTTATATTGTTATTATAAGTAAAATGATCATATTATTTGTTGATTTTTATTTTCAGTTCTTATATAACAAAGGACTGCATTCCAGTTCTGTTCAGTATTTGTCCGTTGTATGTTGTATTTTATGGTTTCCATGGCAGCAGGGCTTGTGGCAGGTGGCAGGTGATCTTGGTGGTCGCTGGTGATGAGAGCTGTTCTCATCTGTCACACTAAAGTCTGTGTTGCAGGTGGCTACCTGTTGCTAGTGTCTGGTTTTTCGAAGCACTGGCTTATCCTAATAACTATGGAGGACCACAGGTGTCACTTAAATGGCAAAATGAAGTTGGTTAATTTGCCAATATAAACAGTATTTAAAAAGATAATTTACAAAAAAATATCAAATCCATTTGGCAAATCCATTTGGCAAATCATTTGGAAAAGAATGCCTTAAAAGAACTTTACTGAAACATTGTAACCAGAGCCCTGATGTTAATGTTCCATTGTTTTCCAACAATGGAGGCTCATTCCCGGAAGTTACAATCTGCAGTTACAGCAGTAGTGGTAAAGTAATAGTATTAATAGCCTAATTATAATAATAAACTATGACAGCTTTGCAGCTCTGCTGCTCAGTTATTTATTATCAGTTCCTTATCAAATAAATTAAAAGAGGCATTCTTTTCCAAATGATTTGCCAGATCTAATGTTGATAATTTAATAATTGATTTACAAAATACTTTTTGTAAATTATATTTTTTATTAAATGTATTTAATATTTAATAACAAATTAACCAACTTCATTTGCTATTTAAGTGACACCTGTGGTCCTCCATAAATAACTACTTAGGCCTATCTGTACAGAGAAATAGACCTCAGATAGCCATTTTTGAACAGTACAGAACAGAATTTTTGATTGGTGCTGTGAGTCTTTGCTACATGGCTAGAGGTTCCAGAGGGTTCTTTAAAGGTTCCTTGTCTTCCCTCATTAGTTTTAATCAGTGATGTCTACATAGTTTTAAAAAATTTGAATACATGCTGATGAAATGTGTTACAGTTTTTGTGCTCCTTAAATGCAAGCCACTTGGCCTTTATTTAGAAGTAAGGACCACTTATACGCTGTGTTGACTGACCTCTGTTATTGCTTGATTGCCACTAAGGGGGGTTATTATTCTGTCAAGTGGAGTCGTCTGTGGGTACTCACCTTCTCCACTAATTGCTTTGCCCCCTAGATGTGACTGATGGCATAAGCGACTCTCTTCAGTGACTAGATCTACAAAATTGCATTTAAATACAAATTTTGAGAATAGAGACAGTTCCACAAAACAGTCCAAAAATGTTCATGGAGTCCCCATCAAAAGCAACTGGTTCCTTGCAATTGGCACAGAATTGTTACTGTGGTCACATTTGTGCCTGTAACATACCTGCAGCAATAGCCTCCATCCATAGCTCTATGCTTTTGTTCCCTCTGTGTTTGAGAGCCATGGAGCCTGCGTTTTTATATTCCCTGCAGAGGGGCGAACTCACCAAGGAGAGGAGACAAGGGTGCCATGGTTACTACCGCCATGCCAGTGTGGTCACAGAGGCCCCTCCGCCAGTGAACACACGAGAGGGACGAGAGCAACAGATGCCCCATTGAATTGCCAAAGGGGAGAGAGAGAGAGAGAGAGAGAGAGAGAGAGAGATTGAGAGGGAATTTTGTTGTTGAGAGGAGTAGCATATGACCGAAGCAGATGGAGAGCTTTTTCTTTTTTTCTTTGAAGTCTGCCTCTACCAGTTGTACCACACCCATGTTGTCTTGACAACATCTGTCAATAATCATTGTGGGTCATGCCGATCAATTTTCCTAGAAACAAAAAAAGAAAGAAAGAATTGATGGTGCTTGACAGTAATGGCTTTCTGTGCTTTATACATAATTAACTTCTCTACCGCAGGGGTAGTTTATGATTTCTCTATCATAGGTTGGGGTTGTTGGTCTAGAGAAGAGATGAGTATCACAAAATGGCCAGAGATTACTTACATGCCTAATAGGTTTAATATTATAAAGTCGTCTTATAGGGAAACCTATTCCTCACAGGCCGTGCACTCGGGGGCAGTAATATTGTTGTTTACAGGCGGTGTTTATGGGTCTGTGTCATTTTCCCCAGAGGACATTTAAAAGGGGCCCGGCCTTCCTTTGTCAATCAGTAATAAATTGTCATGGGGACAGTCCAGCATACTGTGCTGATGCTGAAGAATCAGGATAAACGTTTAGGCCATCCAAACGCTCAGAATATAAGAGTGCGTTGTTTTGTTTTTTGTTGATCATCATGTCTTTTGCCTCCATCAGTCTAACATCGATATCGTTGGCTGACTGACTGATTTTTATCTGTTATGTCTGACTGGCATATTCAGAGATTCAGGTGCTATGAAGGACTGAAAGAATGTATGTAATTATTATGTTAATAATAATAATAATTAATAAAGGGTATAATTAGCATCTAAAACAAAGTAAACAAAAAAATCAGTATTGGCATCGGTTATCAGCCAAATTGGTTTTGAACATCCGTATCCGTACAGCCCAGATTAGAGTTACACAATGATGCATCCCTACTATCTACATATGTAAGCTATTGTTATTTATTTATTCTCTATTTTACATATGTTCTATTTTACATATGTTCTATTTTACATATGTTCTATTTTACATATGTGACCTGTTACCTATCACCACTGGCTTCATTTACCAGACACATTTGGCACTAGAAACAAACAAAGACACCCGAAAAAATGATGCAATTGATATGGCCAATTGTAATAAAGGGAATTGTATTGTTCAGAGCTGTGCAGAGCCCTCATAAACCCTAGGATCACCTTTTCATTATTCGTTGCAAGGTTAAGTGTGAATTCTGTGACCTTTGTATTGTAGTCACCAACTGAAGTGCCCCATGAATGTCAAGACTCTAAAATGCATCAGCATAAGCATCCCCCTACCACCCCACCCCACAGCTGGCCTGGCATAGACTGCAGTAGACCTGATGCTGCACTAAGGCTGTACAAATGTGCTGGGGATTGGAGAGAAGATTAGAGGGATCACTGTCAGACGGACGACTCGCGCCGTCCGCTTCCTCCAGGATGGCCTTCAGTTGGTCCCTTTAAGACCTTATTGTGTGCTGGGTTTCAGGTGGTCAGATGGTCACACACCTCTGATGATTTGCCCCAGTGGAGATCCCTGAGCCCAGAGACAGCCCTGAGACTGAGTTCAGTCTGCAAACGATCTTTCTAGTGGGAATCACCTTGTCAAAGGGTTCTCAATTTGGATTCTCAGTCAAAATGTCAAATTCGGTGAATGTGGAAATTCACTTCTGCCACCATCACATAGGCCTACTGCCCACAAACACACAGGCACTATGGCCACTGCATGAGAACTCACTGAAAGCATATGCTCCAACTTTACAGTTATCTTGTAAGTTTTAGTGTCAAAGTCTGTTTGAGGAGGGCTTGGTGCTTTTCATTATACTGTCTTACTCTGCTACCAACATAACAAAGGTCACAAATAGTGCAGGCCGAGGGGAAAACAGGAATCAGGAAATGAAGGCATGGGTGGTGACTGGTCATTTGGCCAGGAGCTAGCCCACCAAGCGTCCAGGTCTCCACCCTCTATCTTCTCCAGCTGTTAGTCTGAAAAAGATGGCCAATTGAACAAGCTTGTGGGATACTGTACATTATGGCGAACATTATTTTTTATTATTTTATATCAACCAGGACTTTTGACATCTAACAGGACTCCCATGCTGAAGTTGTCTATGCTTGGTTTCCCTTTCACCCATGTCTTCTGAAGCAAGGGCAAGCCTGTGGTGTATACTGTACATATTCTACACACAGCCTACGTTTCATGCAGAAGCTGCGGGTTAGGGCTCTGTGTGATGGTGTGTTGTTTGTTACCATCAGATCCTAGGCTACTGGAGTCTGACACTACCAGGTTTCTCCCCCTGCTGTTAGATTTCACAATTGCTGAGGGGATATATTTAGACACGGCCCAATCCACATTCAGCTTTCTGTTTTGGCTGCCAGGTTCCCCAAGGGCTGCTCCGTTAGACACTGTTTACAAACATGCTAATAGTTACATGGCACCCCTAGACAAATGTTAGCTTTCTTTGTCAATATCTTTTTAAATATTCCAGTAAAGATCAATAATGCCTGAAGATTTGATCTCATCCTCCTTTTGTATTTGACAGCATCAATAGCATTCTACCAGGAAGCTATTAGCTTTGCCATCATGTTAGCTCTGTGTTTTTTAGGATGTCTCATGACATATTGCTGGCTGGTGCGGTTCTGTGTTGTGTTGACTGTTCGCACATATGCCGTGCGCCAGACTGTCTGTGATGGTGATAATCAGTGATGCTGCTCCCAGTCTAAGCACAGCAGGGACCGAGGTCTGAACAATGGGTATTATTTGACACTAATGGAGAAATGCTCTGTGTCATGCCTCTCTATGCTAATTCAAGACCCTGATAGGATTAGCGGGTGCTAATAAACAAAGGCTGCTGCAATGAATGAAAACAGTCAGTGGGGTGCACTGCTGTTTGATTGTAGGTCTTACTGTATGTCTTAGGGGGTGACATAGTCACCTTCCTCTACAGTGGTTTATTTGTTCTTAGCCTTCCATGGTTAAACACAGGTTAAAACCCAGTTTGCCATCCAATGTAGTTACAGTTTATCCTTGGAAATGCTCAACACACACACACACATTCATATATAACATATGTGGCATAAATGTATAAATGCCAGTCTCTTTCTCTGTCACCAGTCTGTAGTCATGCATTGGTGGTTCTCTTGTAAAGAGTAGCACCCACAGCATCACCGTCCAATCAAGTCCATTCAGACGCGATTGAAAAAGATGAGCTGCTTACTTGGATTTCTTTATAAGATGCTGCCTTCCCTGCCTTTAAGTCCCTTAAATCCTGACCTCTTGTCATAATCAGCTTTCATACGTGTATGGGATTTAGCCACAGCGTGTGTAGCAGCAGCACAGAGGCCTCTAAGGCTGACACATGGTGGCTAACGCGGTCAGGGAGGAACTCACCAAAGCCCATGTTTTGGATTGAACAAAGGATGACACCAGCCACACAGAGAGTGCTCAGTGGAGTGCTTACCACATCTGAAGCATAACAAAATGACTGCAAATACATCACGTACAACAAACGTTTGAAGTTGTATGAAATACAGTTAACATCAAATGGTCATTTAGCAAAACATTTTCTGTATTGATTGAGTTTATACTGAAATTATTAGTGTTTCTTTGCAAAATGATTTGATGTCAGCCAAAGCATAATATAGCTAGTAAATACATTATTTGATGTCAGCCAAAGCATATACATTAAGTAAATACATTTAACAAGAAAAAATTGATGGAGACGTTGAAAATACAATAATACAATTTAGAATGTCTTTTAAAGATCTTGAATGGCGTCCTCACAAATGTCTGCCATCAGATGTCTTATCATCTCATTTTACCATAACCTGATACTGTTGGCTATGTGACTTCATGGTGTCCGTGTTCTGGTCTCTATCCACAGAGCGCTGCCGCTGCACCCAGTCCGGTGATGGGCAACATGCCTCCCTCTGAGGGCATGCCTGGTGGACCCATGCCTCCTGGGTTCTTTCAGGTGGGTGACATTTAGCTCTGCTTCACATGTCTCTTTTTATAGGCTTCTGTCTTGGTGTTTAAGAGAGTGCAGTGTTTCCCACAGAATTGAATTCCATTTGTGGTGGTACGTTTGCAGAACTAACTTGAATACAACAGTTTTTAACAAATTAGCACAGCGTGGTTATAATGCTAACCAGATTTAAAGGAGAATTTTGGTGTGATATTGACCTAAAGTGTGTTAAAACATTATACCGAGAGTGAACTTTTGTCTCATAGCTCATCTCGGCTTGTCCCCTGCACTCCGAAATCTGGCGCTAGTTAGCTGATGCTACCAACAGATTTTCGATGGGGGTGCCTCGGGCATCGGCCTAGCCATGCAAATAAATCACTGTTTTACACCATTTACGAGGCTCAAAGTAACTCCACACTTCATTGGTAGACTTCCGAGGGCCCTCGAGACATTGAGAACTTTGAAACTTTGAAAAAGCACTGGTAGTTTATTTACAAGACGATTTATACAGACAGTACCTTCAGGAAGTTGACCGTTCGCCGACATCTTGAATTTAGTCACGATAAGTCGAGTGACGAGTACGAATGAACAGGTATGATAAGGGATCAGATTTCAAAAATAATTCCGTGGAAATGCATGGATTCCAGTTGCTGCTACTGGAAGAAACTGGAATCCATGCATTTCCACGGAATTATAAACTTCCTGTTGAAGACAAAGCAATGACTAAGGACTATTTCTTTTCTGCAACATCATTCACTTGCTTCACCCCAAACAGAAGCATGTCATCTTCCTCTTCCAATCAGTGTTGGCAAGAGAGTGGCGGTCTGAACAGGCTTTCAGTGAATATGCAATCTCAGGCTTGAACATTGAGCTTCTATGTGGGCGGCCCTGGTCGCCTCACTGATAGAGGAGGGCCTGTCTGTCTGTGCGCGGAGCCCCAGTGCTGTCACAGCCGGCGCTGCCGCTGACCTCCCTGGCCTGACCCTGTGATGCCCATTATGTCTGTCCTGGTCCTCTGCCAAGCACAGGAGGGATTCACCTCAGCAGGGACCAGCAGAAAGGACTGACTGAGGGTGAAGGGGGTTCAAGGGGCTTGTGTTTGCCTCAGGTTTGGCATTTCAGGTTTGAGTGTCAGGAGAGCAAAATACATTTGATAAGGGTCCTTTGAATGGGTCACATTAGTTCTTTTTTAAAATTATTTTGTTTTGTCTTTGAAAGATTTGTGGCTGTTTCTCATTCATGCCCGTGGTGATGGTGATCAGCGTCGGAATGGGCCTCCGAGGAAGCCCTGGCCTCAGCAGGGATCACGTTGTTGTCTTCCCAGGCCTGTTAATTGAATTCAAAGTCAAAGTCAAAGTCAAAGTCAAAGTCAGCTTTATTGTCAATTTCTTCACATGTTCCAGACATACAAAGAGATCGAAATTACGTTTCTCACTATCCCACGGTGAAGACAAGACATATTTTACCAATTTAAGTCCACAGACAAACATAACATTCAAGTAAACAAAAAAGTAAGTAAATAAGAGGGCACATATAATAATGAAAAAAATAAGAGCAGCAAAATTTGGTTGAAATTGTGCATAGACAGTCAATAAAATACTAGTGCATGAATTACGCATAGGACACAGTATAGGTTTCATTCAAGCATGGAAAGTTTTACACCAAGACAAAGCTGAGTCCATTATCCCAGTGTTAAGCCATGCATCAGTGGTTATGTTGAAATGTGAGGCAGGGAAAGAGCCTGTGCAGCTGGTTTGGGTTTGACCACACTGAAGTCATGCTGCCCCCTGGTGGTGTGTCCATCTCACCATTTGGCTTGAATTTTTCGTTTGGGTGAAATTTTAGATTGCATGGTCCACACCAGGCGTTTATTTTTTGTGATAAGGCATCTTTACTCAGTTTTACAAGATGAATTAGATAAAACAAAAGGTAATCAGTTCATTCATTCAAATAAGCTCATATTTTCATATCCATGGCTTTCTTATCTTACCAGCTTTCTGGCTCTCGTGACTAGTGGCTCCGTTTCTGCATCTGCTGCTCTCTCTCTCTCTCTGGGGTTCTCTTCTCCTCTCCTGCCATGTGTCGCTTTTTGCTGCCTCTGATGCCATGGTAACGGCCATTTTTCTCTCCGCGCTTTTCCGATCTTGCAGGGTCCCCCCGGCTCCCAGCCTTCGCCTCACCCACAACCTCCCCCTAACGCTAACATGATGGGACCCCACGGGCAGGTAAACGCACATCTGCAAAAGACTCGCTTTCTTTCTCACTTTCTTTCTTGCTCACATTTTCATACAATACATGCTTGCACAAATACATTGCCATTATCTTTAATGCATAGTAGAGTAGTGGGTAAGGAGTTCAGGATCTAGCATGCAGTAGCCTGAAAAGTTGGAGGTTCAATTCCTGGCTTCCACTGTTGTGCCCTTTAGCAAGGCCTTTATCCCCAAGTTGCTCTGGGGACAATGGCCCTTGTAATATAATTGACATATGAAAGTCGCTTTGGATAAAAAGCATCTGCTAAATTACTAAATGTAATATAAATGTCTTATTTTCTGTCTCACCCTGTCAGCACTGAAAGCTGACTCGCATAATCTTCTCTCGACAGCCTTTCATGTCCCCGCGGTACGCTGGAGGCCCCCGTCCACCCATTAGAATGGGCAACCAGGTACGACTGTCGTCTGGAGCCCTGTCCCATGTGCTTGGTCAGGCAGTCAGTGGTTGGGAGCAGGTTGTGTTATTGCTGCTGTGAAACGATCTCAAGGCCGTGTTGTCCTCTCTCCTGTTTCCTCTTTTCCAGCTCCAAGGTGGACAGCCCTTGCCTCCAAACGTCATGGATCCCACACGACCACCAGGTACTGAGGCTTAGCCTTAACCGACACTCACAAAGAGTGTAGCCTACTGCTCATGAACATCACTCCAGTAGCAAGACTCACCACTTTGGTTCGAAAGTACAGATTCGTTTTCACTACTGAATACTACCTATTGTACTGTTATTTGCAGGCCATCCCAACTTGGGCCCCATGCAAAGAATGAATGTACCCAGGGGAATGGGCCCAATGGGAGGTGGACCACAGGTATGACCCAGCCAGAGCACCCCACAACTATTTGCTGTCTTGTGGGCTGATCTTTTACAGGACATGCTGCATGGTGTGGTCTGAGTTAGAACAGTTTATCCATGTTTGCCTGGGTTTCATTCCATCATTGTCTCTTTCTAAATCTGAAGCCTGAATTAGGCAGGGATCACACTGACTAGCGGCAAGCGGCAGGTTTCCTATTGTTCTCTATGGTTCGGCAGCGGAACGGTGGCAGCGCTAGCGTAACGCTAGCATTGAACAAGCTGAGCGTTGAACTTGGTTCAACTTTCAAAGCGCAACGCAAGCAAGTATTCAATTGTCAGTTTAGGCAAACCATTTGTGTTGCTTAGGAACGAGACAGAACTTATTATGGTCTGAGCATTGCATTACGCTTGCCGCTGCCGCTTGCCGCTGGCCAATGTGATCCCCGCCTTAATGTTCTTGTTCCTCACGATATCACTGCATATCTAGAGCATGCCAACGTAGGTGTGACAGAAAAGGAGGTTTTGTTCATTCTGAATTGTGGCCTTCCTCTTTAAGGTCCTGAATAGCATAAAAAGAATACTAAACATTGTTGCTTTCACACCCTGTCATTCATAGTCATCTTTCCTTAAACATTCCTCTGTAATAGTCTGCCTGGTAACCTAGTGCTCCAGTCCCTTCCCAAACTAACCCTGGTAACCTAGTGCTCCAGTCCCTTCCCAAACTAACCCTGGTAACCTAGTGCTCCAGTCCCTTCCCAAACTAACCCTGGTAACCTAGTGCTCCAGTCCCTTCCCAAATTAACCCTGGTAACCTAGTGCTCCAGTCCCTTCCCAAACTAACCCTTCTCTTTCTTCCCTCTGCCTTTTTGTCTCCTGCTCCCTCTCGGTCTCCTCTCGGGCGCGTCCTCTGCTCTCTGCTTGTGGTAGTCTGAACATTGGTTATCATTGCAGAACTACGGCGGGGGAATGAGGCCTCCTCCACCCAACTCCATGGGTCCTGGCATGCCCAACATGAACATGTAAGAGCACTTTGACAGATGCCTAACTCCTCCACATTTTAGGTAGGCCAGTGAATGAAATATTCAAGTGTGGCAGCAGATGAGCCCAGTAAAGAATGACGTTTGGTTCTCCGGCCCTGATCTTGTGGTGTTGTGTTTTCGGTTCTCTCACTCAGGGGGCCTGGAGCTGGCCGGCCATGGCCTAACCCTAACAACGGCAACAATGTGAGTTTTTGCGCTATCCTGAAAAATCACCACTGTACAAATACAACTCTCCTCTGGTATTGCCTCATCTTGACATGTAGAGTAGGATTTGTGGTTGCTAATGTGGCTGTTTCTTGATGCTTTCCAGATTCCATACTCCTCCTCCTCTCCAGGCACATACGGGGTGAGAGTTCCTTATCGATCCCTTTGTTTGTTTGTTTATTTTAATACTAGATTAGGAACTCCTCCTAACATCTCATATCTAATTACTACTGTACATCCGTGAACTCCAAACCTCTCCATCTGGAGTGTGGCTGTTGGTTTCACACACAAAATGTCAGATGTCAGTCAGTGTCAGTGTTGTGGAGCGACTGGGTGTTCATGTCCTTGTGTCTTGTCCCACAGGGTCCGCCAGGTGGCGGAGGAGGTGGCTGCCCCCCAGGAACTCCTATAATGCCCAGTCCAGCAGGTATAGTATGCCCCCCCCAGACTCAAGCCTGCCTCCCCAACTCAACACTCAACTCCGCTCTCCGCGCTGGGCTTTATGCTCTATGCTCGTCTCTAGCTCTGCATCAGCCACACTCCTTTTCCTCTCTGTCAAGCGCGTAACGCTCGCTCTCACGTTCCACTTTCAGACTCCACTAACTCTGGTGACAACCTCTACACAATGATTAACTCTGTTCCGCCGGGGGGAAACCGGACGAATGTGAGTCCAGCGCATTCCCATGACAAAAAAAAAAAAAAACTACAAATAACCCCTTTCTGAATTTTTCTCTCGCTTTCTTGTGGCATTTGACCGTACTCTATCCTTTTCTGTCTCCTTTTCTGCCTTGCGGGGTTTCGCCCTTCCCTCAGTTCTCTATGGGTCCTAACTCTGATGGTCCCATGGGAGGAATGGAACCCCATCACATGAATGGATCATTAGGTAACCTGAGTTCAGCAGGTCCTCTCTACTAATGTGGTGCCCTCAACCTAACAATGAACTAAACATACAGAAATAACTCTAGTTTTGCTGATATGAACAGTTAATGGTGGAGTTTTAAGGAGTTTCTCTCTCTGTTATAGGTTCCAGTGATCTAGATGGGATTCCTAAGGTAATTTTGAATGTTCATCATCAAAATAATTAATCTTATAGTAGCCTACACGCATCAATACATGCACTGTGGCGTTTCTTTGGTACTTCATCATTTCAACTCTTTTTGATACATTGCAAAGCAGATTGGTAGCAACTGTGGTATATATTCACTATGGAGTGTGAAGAGTATTAAAGCCTGCGCAATAGCATATCTTACAGTACTCGACACCAGTAGTTGCATGAACAGTGCATTAGGATATGTAGCTGTTAAACATTTTTGGCCTTGTCCTGTCAGAACTCTCCAAACAACTTGAGTGGGATGAGTAACCCACCTGGGACGCCGAGGGATGACGGGGATCTTGGGGGGAACTTCCTCCACTCTTTCCAGAACGAGAATGTGAGTGGAGGCCTGTGTAGTGTTTTGTGTGTGTGTGTGTGTGTGTGTGTGTGTGTGTGTGTGTGTGTAGTGTTGCATTGACTTATTTGTGGCGGCCCATTACAATATCAACATTGACCAACACACAATGATTTTTCCAGGTTGTACTAAACTGTACTTAAATCTGGTTAGCATCATAACCACGCTGCGCTAATTTGTTAAAAACTGTGGCATTCAAGTTAATTCTGCAAACCTACCACCACAAATAGAATTCAATTCTGTGGGAAACACTGGTGTGTGTACACCATCAAGTTTCACACCATATGTCCACGGCAATGTAAATCCCTACATGGCTCTCTGTCTCTCTCTACCCTCAGTACTCGCCGACCATGACCATGAGTGTGTGACCAGCCGCTGCACCGCTAGAAGAACTACGCCGCAGCCAGAGAGAGTGTGTGTAGAGGATTAATGCATATCTACCGCCATGCACTGGAGTTTTGTTCACCAGCGTCAGCAGATTAGAGTTGGTTGGGAACAGTGAAAACTTCAAGCAGCCGAGTCCCCGTAGCTCCACCTTACAAGGAGGACCTGGTTCATATCCTCAAAGACACTACTATGAATTCCGCCCCTGGGTCGAACTGTTTTTAAAATGAGCTTTTTTTATTTAGTTACAGCAGTGTTTTGTTTTTGTAATGTCTGATTTAAAAGTCAGCTATAGGATTTTTTTTTACCCATGATGCCCTCTCAAAACACGGTGGAAGACTAGAAGACTAAAGGAGGCTGTCTAACACTTCAGTCTCATCGAAAGAAGTCCATGGAAGCAAGTAATATGGGAACAGCTCCACTGGAAATCCATAGAAGGATTTGCTCTGTTGGCTGGTTGAAGACCATTCCAGCTTCTCTCTGATGTAAAACATCAAACTCAGTAACGACTACCGTTGGGAGTTTCTTTTTTGTTTGTTTGTTTGTTTTTTTTTAAAACACAATGCCTCACCAATAACAACAGTTCCTCATTGACAGAGACTATCCACAGTGACGGACAGTGAGCTTGGTGAATGTGGAGGACTATTAGCTTTAAGTGGTTTATTCAAGAGGCAGAGAGTGACTGAGAGAACCATATTGCTCACTTCTCTACCTGTTTTATCAGCAGAGGGGTCCATGATGAATTGTATATCAACCTATTTTGATTGGACAGTAAAAAAATCTATTCTTTTTTTAAGTTTCACATTCACATCTATGTATGTCCTTGTCATGAGTTGTGTTTGAGCTATTGATAAACTTGATATTGCAGAAATCAGTGCCTGTGTGTGGATTTGAACGTCTTAATTCATGTGACTTGAAACTAGGAAATGAAAACTAAAGCATCTAACTGTAACTATAATCTAAAATAAATTCTGAAACAAGAACCTTTATTACCCAGAAAAGTCATTAAGAACATAAACTACAAATGCTGGTTAGTATGACTTGATAAATACTTAATCCAAATTCAGTTATGTAGGAAGAATTACTGTTTATTTATAGAATATAAACCTTCTTCGTCGTAAAATGTCTAAAACTAAGAGTAAAGCATTGTAACAGATTCACTATCATGCATTGCAGATGTTAAATCTCCTTGACAGATAGTATTTCCAGCTAAGTTGAACTATATGAAACCAGAGCACAACCAAACATACAGCTGAAGATTGGGAAAAACATTGCTATTAGTTTGACCAAGTTGTCATAACGTGAATCAATGGATTCAGTCAGGCTCATGTCTGCATCTGCTGCAAATTTGCAAATATATCATGCTGACATGGACCAGTATCTCTAGCTTTTCCAGTTCCTCTTCAGAATTAGAATGGTGCATTGGCTACTTTGATTTGCTGTTGTTGTTTTAAGTTTTTTACTTGAAAAACAAAGGTAGATGTAAGTAAAAAAAGTTTTTGTATTAAATTGTACATTTTACTGGATTACAGAAAATGTACAATTAAAATGTAAAACAGAAATATACCACTTAAGAGGCTCTTTAGGTCTCATAATGCAATACAATGCAATATATCTCTTAAAAAATGACAATATGTTTCTGTTTAAACTTTGGAATAAGTTTTACTCAGTGGATGATATAAACCACAACAAAACAAATCAACGGGATGTTTTGAGCACATGTTATAAACATATAAACAACAACAAAAAATCAACGTGATGGTTTGATCGCGTATTATTGCCCTCAGCTCACACTGCTCCATGTAGGTAGAATGCCAGGAACTTCTTGAACGTGTCAGGGTGGTACCCAGCCAGGCCAGCAGGCACCTTAAGAAAGACAGGAAGATGCATTACAAAAATTGTGGTTGCCATTTTCAGCACTGTCTCTGATTTCACATTCTCATGGATTATTATAAAACCTCTATAGCCACTGACTGCAGCCGATGTCCCTGTGCCAATTTCAGTGCAATGTGCATTGGAAGCAGCCAAGGCTACATGATGTTTTCTGAGATGTGAATGGTATGGTAGATCAATGTGTCAAAGACTAGTTCTACCTTTATAGTAGTTAACAAAGCACACCAAGAGCTGGACAAACCAGGTCCTCGGTCATTACACAAGAGGGGCATACTAGAAACACAGTTACTGGCTTACCAAGGTAACTTCAGGAGTAACCACTGATCTCCGATTAACACGTCTCTTTAGACACAATAGCTGCACAGTGCAGTGTTCTTTTAGAGATCAGTGATTACTCCCTGGGTGATGCCTTCTACTTACCCGGGTTAGCCATTTACCTCACTTCATAGTGCAGCCATTATGTTGTTGTTTGCATAGCATCTTAATATCCACTTTGTCTAAACTTCTAAATGGACAAACTTGCAACGGGACATCTGTGATGGCTGGATATAGCAGCCCATGCCATATAGAGGTTTTCGGTAGCATGGCACTTGACTCCTTACCTGTACAACCTTCTTTTTGATGAGTGGCCGGACCTTAGCAAAGTCATAGAGTGGCTGCTCCTCCATCCACACCAAGTTCTTTACTCCATTGTCGGTGGTCAGATCTGTGGTGTTCAACTGGAACACCACGAACTGGAAGAGACGGCCGTTGGTGGCGACACTCTGCAGCACCACTGGCTTCTCCAGGACCTGTGGTTCTGGCTGTAAACGGAAAACATCAAGAACATCACTCTCCTAAGTCTCATCCAAGCCAGCGTGCTGTCACCACAGCCTATTGATACTCTGTTGAGTACCAACACAGGCAGCTCAAATTTGTCAGATGTTGATCAACGGCCAGTTATAAGGCCAACACTGTAATTAGACACCCCCGTCTGGCCAGAGTACTAAAACAAAAACAAACAGATCAGTGCAGTGTGTCCACAAAAACTGGATACCTTACCCCGTACAGGGCTCTGGCACGAGCAAGCGCGTTTCCAAAGGCAAACATGACCATCTTCGCCCGCAGCTGCTCAAGGAAGCCGTCCTTCAGGTGAGTGAAGAAGAGCGTGTGAGCATGCGGATAAGCGTAGTCTTCTCGGAACCCTAAAGGCGAACAAGGGCACACCAAGCAAACTAAGCATCCATGTGGAACTCTTTAATAACAAATATCTGTGATAACAAGCCTGGTCATGAGAATTCACTTTATTTTTTAGATATCTGAAATTACAATTGAAGTGAAAAATCTGACTGACAATTTGGTCTGCCGTGAAAACACACCCTTTTTGAAATGATTTTATCGTCATGGGATAAGCAAGATGTTTACCGGTGTCTGTCTTCACGTCGTAGACATTGATGTTCTGCAGGTCGATTGTGGGCGCGATGGGGTAGAAGGTCTCCAAAACGCTGTCGGCTGTGCTTAGCACCTCCTTCTGGTCAGCCATGGCAGGCAAGGGGGACTTGCTGTTGAGCAGCATCCCATTCTTCCCTCTCACCTGGATGAGGTCCTCACCTGCCGCACACACATCGGACACAGTTATTAATGCCCACATCTCACACTGCCTTTACCAAACACATGTTATTTAAGTGAAGTGGCCACAGGGAAGAGGATATTTTAAAAAAAATTATACAAATTATAAAATTAGCAAATTCCTAACCTCTGAACAATTTCACCTCAATAAGAAGCAAGTTTCAGCATTCAATAAATGTTTTTATCCCAAGAGGCCTACAAATCATACTTGGCTTATAACAAAACTAGCATAGCATTGTTAATCATTAAAGTCCAAGAGAAGCCATCCACAGCCTAGTGAGACATAACCAATCCCAGATTGGCTTAGACAGCTAAACAGGGCCTACCTCTGTGCCACGAGGCTGCCAGGCTATAGTCCCGAGACAGCAGCCTCTCTCCCAAAGCAGGGTGTTTGAATTGCTGAAGGCCGCACAGGTGCAGCAGGCTGTTTAGGAGTGTGGGACTATGGACACAAGACAACACAGTCTAAATCAATCCACCAAGTCAGAGCAGCTAAACAAACTCTATAAATTATAATGTTACAACAAAACAAAAACAGAAAACACAGAAAAAAGGGTCTCTTTTAGTCTTGGAGGTAAAAAAGGGGGAAAGCCTGTCACAGTCAGCTTAACTACATTTTCATTAGCCTATAACGGTTAAATTGCCTTGAGTGCATCTGTTAAATTGGATCTGGCTCAAAAGGAATCAAGATTGAAGCTGCTTCCAAGGTTCTCTGGTTGACGAAGCCAGACACCTGGTACTCTGGCAACCTAGCACAGGCCAACAGAGGCCTATTGCTGAACTGTAACCACTTAACAGGGAGCAATCGCAGATCACTTCCATTCAATTATAGCGTGGCCTTTAGACGTGCATCCCGGTGGTCGAGGCGCTGTGCTGGGAATCAAACACTAGAGGACAGCGGTGGAGAGCAGATAAAAGGCGGCTCTGTGTGGTGGAAAGGGCAGCTTTTCTGAGGGCAGATGAGAGATGTATCAAAGCCGCGGTGACTCTTGGCTCAGGCACTGTAGGGCTCCCTGGGGCCAGATTAATTAATAAGGGCTTTACTGAGATGATGAAGCCCACCCCCTCCACCTGCCCCCCAGCAGGCAGGATGGCTGTCCTGTCCATAACAACACTCATTAAAAATCCAGCATCACCAACCAGCCCCTGTCCACCCCTCCTCATATCTGTCCCACATTGTAATATTGTTACTAATGTAATTACATTTATTATAATATGGTGACTACATAGTGATACTATTCCGTTTCTTTATTTTCCTTTTTAAAAATGTAAGCTCAGGCAAAAGATTCTAACCATACACCAGCGCCACCGGAGATGGAGAGGCCAAGTCAGAACTTTTTCAAATACACATTTCCTGTTTATTGATTAGCTCATGTGTGTATTGCTGTAATGTTACACATATTGTGAAGAGAAAGGATACCTGCACACACTGCACACTTGTTTTTTTTTTTTATCAGGTATTCTACCACGTCTAATGTTTGCTCTTAAACCACAGGCCAAATCTTTTTTCTAATAGCAGGAGGAAGTGTAGTTACCCTCGCCCCCTGTAGGAGGCAGAAGGTATTTGGACTCTGATATACACTATATTGCCAAAAGTATTTACCCTGGAAATTCTTCTCATGAGAGCACAATGGAATTGTCTCTGCGAGACACTCTGGCAATGAGCAATGATGCATGTTACTTTTACCCCAATATCCCGGGGGAACCAGCTAAACTAAAAGACAGCGCTGCAACGTTGGAGGACAGTATACATTGGTCATAATGTTATTCGATTGCATCGAAGTCTGAAATCATTCAGAGTAAACATGGTCTAGTGTTATCCAATTGCGTGCAGTGAGATTTTTTAATGCATGCTTGTTGCCGCCGCTCAAGTTGGGCCATTACATTGTTCGTGGCCAGACCCTTAATCTTTCTAGATTAGCAGGGTCTGGATTTTCCAGGCTAAAAAGTATTGGGTCACCTGCCTTGATTCACATATGAATTTAAGTGACATTCCATTCTTAATCCATAGGGTTTAATATGACGTTGGTCCACCCTTTGCAGCTATAGCAGCTTCAACTCTTCTGGGAAGGCTTTCCACAAGGAGTGTATTTATGGGAATTTTTGACCATTCTTCCAGAAGCACATTGGTGAGGTTCCACACTGATGTTAAACGAGAAGGCCAGTCAAGTTCATCCATACCAAATTCTTTCGTACTTGTCTGACTGCATTGTGCCAGGTGTAAAGTTTGGTGGAGGGGGGGTTATGGTGTGGGGTTGTTTTTCAGGAGCTGGGCTTGGCCCCTTAGTTCCAGTGAAAGGAACTCTGAACGCTTCAGCATACCAAGAGATCTTGGACAATTCCATGCTCCCAACTCTGTGGGAACAGTTTGGGGATGGCCCCTTCCTGTTCCAACATGACAGTTCACCAGTGCACAAAGCAAGGTCCATAAAGACATGGATGGCAGAGTTTGGTGTGGATGAACTTGACTGGCCTGCACAAAGTCCTGACCTCAACCCTACAGAACACCTTTGGGATGAATTATAGCGGAGACTGAGAGCTAGGCCTTCTCGTCCAACATCAGTGTGTGACCTCACAAATGCGCTTCTGGAAGAATGGTCAGAAATGTCCCTTCCCAAAAGTGTTGAAGCCGTTATAGCTGCAAAGGGTGGACCAACATCATATTAAACCCTATGGATTAAGAATAGGATGTCAAGGCAGGTGACCCAATACTTTTGGCAATATAGTGTATCTGTCAACCAACCAATACGTCATTAAATCAATCAGTCAATCTCTCTCTCTCTCTCTCTCTCTCATATTCTGGGTGAGACTCCTGTATGCTAAAGCTGTATGTATGGTTATGGTTGGTGAGGGTCTGAGCAAACCCAATCAGGTTGGGAGGGGTATTAGACAGGGTTGCCCTCTCTCAGGGTTGTTATACTCTATATCAATTGAGCCTTTGCTATGTCTACTTAGACAAAGGTTGGGGGGTTTTAGGACTGGGATGTTGGAAGAGCCTGTGAAGCTCTCAGTATATGCAGATGATGTGACTATTATGGTTTGCAATAATGACGATGTGAGCTCTGTTCGTCAGGCATTGGCAGTGTTTGAGAGGGCATCTTCTGCTAAGGTAAATTGGACTAAAAGCGAAGCCTTGTGGTGTGGGAGAGAGGGGACTTTCAGGGCTGACCCCTTTTTACCAGTCAGTCCTACGGGCTTGGAAAATTTTAAGTACTCAGGGAAGAGTCATTGTACCCAGTATGTGGGTGGGAGAGGAACCCCTTTTCCACAATGCAGCCAGTGTTGGCAATGCAGTCCCCCACTTTGAGAGCTGGTTTTCTTCGGGCTGGCATCATGAAGCTTAAGGATTTAGTGCTGGCGGACTCCTGGAGTCGAGGTGGTGGGTTTTTTTGGGGCCGGGTTCTTCTCCGAAAGGCAGTTGGCGGTCTATGTACAAGTGTCCCATTCAAAAAAGAACGGGTGATCTCCAGTGGAGAATTGTACATGGTGCAATAGCTACAAACAGGCACAGAGCACACTTAGAACGAGGGGTAGGGGAAGGGTGCGTTTTCTGTGGGGAGAATAAAGCTTTGACAAATTTGTTTGTAGAATGCCCTAGGCTGAGGGGGTTGGTTGATTTAGTGAAGGAGTGGTGTGGAAGATTGGGGGAGTTTTTTGGGGGGGTTTGTTTATTTTTGGTCCCAAATATTCTGTGGCTAGGAAGGCTCATGTGGTTCTTCTGAATTTTCATTTTGGACAGGCTAAGATGGCTGTGTGGCTGTCCCGGAGGAACAGGGTGGAGGGGACAGGCTTAACAGAGCCGGTGCCTTTGTTGAAACTATCCTTGGCCACAAGGCTCTTGAGTCTTTCAATGGAACATGGGTTGAGGGTTGTCTTTGTGCACTGGATGAAGAAGGGGAATTCTTGTTTAAGTTTTGAGCCGTATAAGGGGTGACTGATAGCTAGGTTGGTCTGTCTGATAGATAGATAGATAAGACAGATAAGATAGATAGATAGATAGATACTTTATTGATCCCCAAGGGGAAATTCAAAGGACTGTCTGGTTGATTGTGATCATATCTCAGTCCTGAGCATGATCACCTGGATCTGGAACAGGACAGCACTTGATAACATTAATGTAACGTCTAGATCTTGCACTTCCACAAAGAATATCACATGTGGTCATTAGATTATCTGTGACCATTTTATAATTAAACTTACCAGAACCTCTCTCTCGGAGGTCGGGTCTCTGTGGTGTCCCAGAAACGGGCATGTTTGATAGCATTCTGTACTCGTTCATCCTGATTCTCGATCTGACATGCTGGATCATCAGCCAGTGCCATGATCTGAGCAGGTATTCCTTTGATTAGCTTGGATTTAGTCAGCCAGAGGGTCTGTTTCACACCTAAAATAAAAAGCATAACATCTGCATCTCTTTACCTACCCACATGATAATGAGCATCTATAATTAATGGCACTTGGTAACAGACACTTAGAAATTTCCATTCCACTCCATTATAGACAGAATACCAGGGCAAAATGGTTATACATCATGACAGCTATGTTTATGTCATGTCCACTTTTGTGTCAGCTATGGATGGAGCAAAAGTTAGGTAATATTGTACTGTTAGGTAATATAAGGCTGCTTGCTGATTTGATAAGAATCTGAGCAATAGGCTATAAGAACATCTAACAACATGAATCACCAATCTTCCACTACCACAATATAATCACAGACAAGCAAACACCGGGGAAATAACGTTTATTCTGATGTCAAGTTAGTCACGTTAATAGCCTATTTAATGGGAAAATAAACTATTTAAATTACCTTCCATTAGACTCGTCCTTTGATGGAACACGTAACAGGATTTATCCTTATACAGTGCCATTTCCTCAGGTTTTGGTGACTTATAATGGAAAGGGTCCTTAAAATCAGGCTTCCAAACTGGAAAAATGGGTTTTGCCAACCCAGGAACGAAATGCATTCTCTCGGCATATGAGATATTTTCAAGACCACTTATTTCTACGACTTCCCTGGGTTTCTTCCTTGGAAGAGCTTTTCCGCAGACAGATGAGCTGGTAGAAAGGAGACGATTGCCATGTCGACCCGAACGAAGCATCAACAGACATGATCCACTCTCATTTGAAACACAGAGATGTTTCAACCCAGTGGTTATCGCACTGCAACGATGCACTGGCGTCTTCAGCATTTTACATAAATTGTACTATCCTTTTCAAACAAACAAATCTTAGCTCACGTTTCTGTCACTAGACGTGACATTACCCCATCATGCGCGCAGACATTTTGGCTACGCATGCGTAGTTGTTGCTTAGCTTTTTAACCAACCAACACATGGACATTTCGACTAAAGGTGCCATCTACTGGTCATAGTTATAGTAAGGCCTAAGGAAAACAGTGGTAAGCTGATGCAAGTGAGCTTAATCCCCTAAATGCATACATTAGCATGTCATTTTATCCCATTCATCCTGTTGAGTTCATAAAATGGCAATAGAATACAAGGACAATGCATTTGAACCTTTAAAAACGTTTAGAGCAGGCTTTCCCATTGTTATAGGCCTATTTCATGTTTGGTTTTGCAGGGGACAATTCATGTGTAAATCAAATTTGATATTGAGCTCTAAAATGTGGGTTTTAATGTGTGCATTTCATTGTAAAACTATGACTAATTATGTGGCTATATCTCCCTAACAGAAAACCCTCTGTTCTGTGACTGAAGCAACTAAGCAATACAGTTTCTTGCTAAATTCACCAAACTGCTTGTGCCTTTATTTTAGCCCATGCCATGCCGACCGTGCATTTAGAGTGTGTGTGGACATTAAAACTTCATGCCATCTCTTCCAAATAGTGTCCTGACAAGTCACCTGGGTGCATTCGATACCTCTCATTAAAGTCTAGGAAAGGCGAGGACTGGCTCACCTATCCGGTTCCTCATTCAATGTGGGAATGAATTTTTCAGTGTTGTACCAGTTCTACTCTCGCCCTTGGCTTCGTTACTGGGCTGCAGACTTTGACGTAGTCTACTGCTGTCCATTGCATGTCGGCCATTGTATTTAGAGCGTGACAGACAAAAATAGAGGACAGTTTCAAAATGGCTTTAAGGATGGTCCTTCTTCATATAATGTTTGTTTTTGTTGGCAAAGCCTTCCCCAAAAGAGGTAAGTGTTTATTAATTAATTAATGTGTGATTCATTTAAATGCGAACGCCCTTTTTTAGCTTTATTTAGACAGCCTGTTGCATGAAGAGAGGACATTTTGTTGTGATGTATACATCTGTAAACATCATATCAGACAAAGAGTTACATAGAAATTCTGAAAATAAGATTTAGGAATAGTGTACAGTATTCTCTATACAAGTGATGTAATCTTGTTTCAAACATCTTTAATGATGAAATATCTACAGAAATGTAGAAAAATGTCAGACAAAAGCAGAATGTTAAAGAAATAACATAAGAATGACTGTATTTAAGTATTTCCATTTTTGTTCATGTAGGCCGCACCCACATAATGCATTACATTAGATTATATAAAGTTGCAATATTTACTTAATTTCTTCTCCTTGTGATTGAACCCAAACTTGTATGAAGCAGTCATTTTTCAGACTAACTTACAGTCTGTTGGACTGTAAACTTATGAACACCACAATTCAACACAGAGTTTATGTAATTTGTCAAACAAAACCGCAAAGAGTAGTCTCCTCTTCATGACTTATTTCAACTGAACCAAAGAAAATGTTAATAATGGGATGAAATGAACACCTAAGTCACATCGCACATCTCTCTCCTGCAGGTGTAAAATGTGGCGGTATCCTATCAGCAAGCGCAGGTAACATTTCCAGTCCCAACTTTCCTGGCTTGTACCCCTACAACATAGAATGTGTTTGGCTGATCGTGGTGTCAGAGGGCTCCTCTGTGCTTCTCACATTTCACAACTTTGAACTGGAGTACCACGCCAACTGCTCTTATGACTACATCAAAATCTACAATGGCGTCTCAGAGGATGAGGGCAACCTCCTGGGGAAGTTCTGTGGGGACGTGTCCCCTCCCCAGTTTAGTTCCTCGTGGAATGTCATGTCGATCATCTTCCACTCAGACCGCCATGTGGCTCACAGAGGATTCTCAGTGGGCTACAGGAAAGGTACATTTTAAACATCTCTCCCAGTTTTACTAAAGTGCAAAGTCAGTCTATGAACAAAGTTCTCACACATGAACTAACGATAGATTGTAGCGTGAGACAGCTTTTAGCTGACCTACCGATGTTTGAGCTTCTCGTGGTATTACATTTGCAAATAAATTTTGTGTAGTTATAAGCAAGCTTTAGTTTAGATTTTGCACTTTGGCCAACATTTAAATCAGGGCCTTGAAAGCTTGCTTTCCCTTCTTGCCCTTTACAGAGCTTGCCCCCAATTTGTGGTTGTTTTCTTCCTCTACCTTTTGTCAGATATGTGTGGCGGAGTACTGACTGGTTTATCTGGGATCATCTCAAGTCCAGGTTACCCACAGGACTATAGTAACAATGCAGACTGCTCCTGGACTGTGCATGTTTCTAACCGTAGTGTGGTTAGCTTGGTTTTCTTGGACTTCCAGCTGGAGAACAACGAGGGCTGTAACTTTGACTATGTGGCCCTTTTTGATGGCCCCACGACAAAGCACAAGCATCTGGGGAACTACTGCGGGAGTGACAGACCTCCAGACACCATCACTACCTCAAACCAACTGCTTGTTGTTTTCAAATCTGACTTCAACATCGGAGGAAGAGGATTTAAGGCATATTACTACTCAGGTAAGTTGCCAATAATTCGCTGCCTAATATTACGCTCTGCAATGTGATTGTGTGAAACTGACATGTCTTTTGTTTGTTTGTTTTTAATGAAAGCTGAATGCCAACAAATTCTAACCTCCATCAGCGGCAACTTTACCAGTCCAAACTATCCGAACATCTATCCAAACAACATAAACTGTCACTGGACTATTACCCTGTCTGCTGGATACAGAGTCAAGCTGTCCTTCCCAATCATAGAGCTGGAGGATGAAAACAGCCTGACGGGCATTTGCGATTATGACTCTGTGGCCGTGTATGACGGGAGCAGCGAGTCAGACCCTTTGCTAGGCCGCTGGTGTGGCTCTGAGCAACCTCCCTCAGTACTCTCGAAGGGCAACAAACTCTTGGTGGTCCTCACCACCGACCGAAACTATGCTTTTAAGGGTTTCTTCGCCTCCTATATAGGAGGTGAGTGTCAGCACAATTCCTGCACCTTCTAAAGGTAAGGTGCACTAGGTGCGTGTTGCATTTGAAAGTATACGCGTATTTTGTACAAATGCAAAAAAATAGAATATAAAGTTAGTTGTTGTGCACTTTATAGTTGCTTTTCATGTGTTCAAAATGGTGTTTTGAAGACAAGTGAAGATTCCCTTGTTTATTTCTTTGTCTAAGTTGTGCCCATCAACATCAGCTGCACGAGAAGTGAGTTTCAGATCCAGATCTCCCGTCTGTCTTTACCTCCTTTGGATGATGAAAGCATTTACTTGGGGAACCCTTCATGTCCTGCCCAGATCACACCAACATCTTATAAAATACTGGCTCGCTTTGACGGTATCTGTGGAACTGCTGGTCAGGTAAAATCATTCAAGATCAGTTCTCTCACCGTGTTGTTTTGTAATCACATCCAAAAACAAAACCTGAGGGTATTATTATTTAATTGTTATCAATAGAAGCTAGAAGTATAAAATACTGAATTATTCAATCTTTAATAAAGGAATACTGGTTCTAACTATCCCTTTGAAATGGGTCACCACATTTGCAGAAACGACAGAACATCACAATGTTAGTGAACAGCCTCTACATTGACCTCTCGGATGGGAAGAAGCAAAACGTGCAAGAGTATGAAGTGCAGTGTAACGCCCAGAGGAAGTTGGCTTATGTCAACATAATTTCCACTGAAGAACGAAACCGGATGAATGAACTGGCTCGGCTCGCCCTGGAGTCAATCAGCCAGGGAGATGGAGAGAGTGGAAACACCGAGCCTCATGAAACCAGTGACATCGTCTTCATCAGCATCTGTGTGATGGCTGTTATCCTGATGCTGATTGCTATTGTTTGGCTTGTGTTGCTGTGAGATGATCTGCATTTCCGTCATACAAGAGACAAACTCAAACCTCCCTACTGATCATGAGACCATAGATTCGCAGGCCTTTTTGTACTGCCAGATTATAAATGTGTTCCTTTACTCTATAGTAGTTTGTTGCTGATCAGTACTTATTTTGTCATATGGCACTACCTGAAGAGCACATGTCTTCATGGGACAGTTAAAGGAACGGACTCAGCATGCCAGAGACCCTCTCACTGAAATGTGTGACAGTCCTGAGAGATTGGATAAGTAAAGGATCAACATTTCAACTAAGTTGTTGCGTCATTCAAGTTTTAATTTTGTGGTAAAACAAGAATGATCACCTTTCATACCTTTAAAATGTCATTAAAAAGTCATAGTAAAAAAACTCATTCATTAAAAAATTAAAACGGTAAAAAAAAGTTTTTCTTGTTGACGCAAGCAGCAGTATTTCCACATATTCTTCAAAAATGTCTTCTGTTGCACTGTCATTTTTTGTGGTCTTTAACAAGGATGTTTACAGAAAGCTTACTATCCTTCACTTGAGCTCTTAAGTCAGGCTTGTGTTTCAGGGCAAAGACCAAGGCCCTCACAGTTCGTCTGTAACCACCATTAATAAGACGAACACTTTGATGGAACACTTCTCTCTCAATATTCTCCACAAGGCCATGTGATTTCTGGAAAAATAATTAAGTGAAGCTTGTTAAGTGACTTACAAGACACTTCAGAAAAATGTTGATTGATCAATGTCAGTATTTATGCAAAAAGTAAGCTATAAAACAACAATTCTGTGAACAATCAGTAATAAAACAAAAGGAGTCTAGAACGGCTCATCTTTAACATATAAAGCTCTAGTTATGTGGTCATTTGTGTGTTCCATTTTAAATCTGAATTATAATGCTTAGACTGCAAAAATCTGAACAAGGATGTAGGCTATACCTCTAATCCCATAGCTTCAGAGAGGAGCCGTCTTGCATTGTCCCGCAGCTCCTCGGTTTGTTTATCGCAGCGAACTTCTATAGAGGGTTTGTTTGCATTCTCCTCAACAAAAGTTCTCCATTTTTTGTAGACCTCCTTAGCCAAAGAGTTTACTTCTGGGTCTGCGTTCTTTCTCGTCTTATTCACTACATGCCCTTTCAAAACAGAAATGATTATCTCTGGTGAATTATGTGTTCATTCATTACATTACATTACATTACATTTGGCTGACGCTTTTTAACCAAAGCGACTAACAACATGGTAAACAGTAAGTTTTAGAACAATTCTCACAATTTTAGGACAGTTTAAAAAAACATTAGAGTACAGTAAGAATAAGTGCGTCGGTGAGTGCTGTTTTTAACAGTTACTTGTCAGTTTAAAACGGCTGGTGAGTGCTAGGATCAGTAAGACTTGTTGTAAGTGTTGCTATGAGAGTAGATGTTCTCTAAAGAGCTGGGTCTTCAGGAGTTTTTTGAAAGTGGAAAAGGATGTCCCTGCCCTTGTAGGAACTGGCAGTGTGTTCCACCAACGAGGAACAACAGATGAGAAAAGTTTGGATTGGCTTGAGCGTACCGGTGGTAGAGCTAGACGTCGTTCGTCAGAGGAGCGCAGCGGTCTGGAGGTAGTGTAAGTCTGTATGAGGGCATTCAAGTAGGTGGGAGCAGAACCGGAGACTACTTTGTAGGCAAGCGTTAGAGACTTGAATTTGATGCGGGCCGCCATAGGTAGCCAGTGTAGCTGGATGAGCAGCGGGGTAACATGTGCCCTTTTGGGTTGGTTGTAGACCAGGCGCGCCGCCGCGTTCTGGATCATCTGAAGTGGTTTCACTGCGCAGGCTGGGAGACCTGTCAGGAGGGCATTGCAGTAGTCGAGTCGTGAGATGACTATTGCCTGAACCAGAAGTTGGGTAGCATCTTGAGTCAAGTAAGTCCTGATTTTCCGTATGTTGTAGAGTGCAAAACGGCATGACCGGGCGACTGAGGCAACATGCAGCATTCATTCATGTATGCATATGACATGGATACATACTGTACATGTAGGCTGTAACAGTAGGCCTATGTACCAGTATGTATCATGTCTGTATGTAGGCCTATGTATGTTTGAGTGGTCTTGTGGTTAGAGATCTGGGCTTACAAGTGGAAGACCAAAAGGTAGTGAGTTCCATCAGGGGGCTTTACCATAGACCTCTCCAGAATAAGCCTCCTAACTTCCATCTAACCTTCGGTCATCAAATGTCTATGGGAAATAACATGGCGTTTTGAAAGATCGTACCTGTCAAACTCTGTAGGTGACAAAGTAGAAAAAGCTGCTTTTTCACCAGCTTTTTCTACTTCACTACCTACAGATGTTTTACCGGTATGATATTTCGAAACGCCATGTTATTTCCCATAGAAAATCGACGCCCAGAAGTTGGATGGATATGGAAGTTACGGAGGCGGGACTTATTCTGGAGAGGTCTATAGTGCCCCTGCCCTGTAGCCTGACTAGCCAGACCCACATTAAAATGTAGGGTCTGGACACTCACCGTTCGCAGTGCTCAGTCCGAGGGGCGGGATAATCAGTTGTCTTTCAAATTCCCTCTGCACGCAATAGGACAGCGGCAGCGCTATGAGTCCCATGCGTTTCCCACCAGCGGAGCTAGTTGGCTAGTTCAAACGTTTGCCAACTTAATAAAAGCTTAACTCGTGTCTCACTGTTGGCCAGCAGCAACATCCATCTTATTTGTTTTCAAGTAGCAGGGAATTCAAGCCAAACCGTTGCAACTCTGCCATCAATCATTATGTTAAGCCCACCTAACGACTCTATACATGATTTCATTGGCCTGATTAAGTTTCGATTTCTGGAGCTCACAAGCCAACGGAGAGTTGCTAGACTAGCCCTGGCAGCAAATGTAATTCGCTGCCGCTAGGGGCGCGTCTAGATTTCTAGGCTACCTGCCCTGAGCAAGGCAGGCACCTTGCCCCGAGTTGCTCCTGCAAGACACTACTTGTTGCCTAATGTTACTGCAAAGTAGCTCTGGATAAGAGCGACTGCCATACCGTCACTTCATATAATCGTTTAGCCTACATATGTTGTTTCAAGTCCAAGCAATCTCACCTATTTGTGTGGTCCTCAGTACTTCCTTAGATGGCATCTTCTTATTGAGTTCCGTCAAAGCCATTAACATGTTTTCTTTAGTTTGACCAGATAATTCAAGTATAGCTTTGTACCGTTCGATGTCTTCAATTACAACAACTCTCTGGTGGAATGAATGAATGAGACAGACAACAAGGATTAAATAAACACAACGATAACAGTAGATAAACATATTTAACGTTACAGTCAAAACAACAAAAATGTCGATTACCCGTAGAGATTCAATAGTGGTCTGGCGATAGACCTTTTCTCCATGCTTCATTGCCGACTTTTCAGGTGCTTTCCTAGGAGACCTGACAACAAATTTATCCATTGATATCTCCAGTAGCCAAGATTCCGTCTGTATAATATTAGTGTTGATGGTGTCTGAACATAGCCTAAACAAGTGGCAGAGCAACAGACGCATGCATCGACGTGTATGTTTTATAGAGTAACGTCGTATTTCCTCGCTTTTTATTATGTTAGTTAGCTACTGGCAGAGAGAATGTCCATGAGAATGTATTCTAGTTAGCTATGCTATGGGTCCCGCGCCGCCGCCTTCATATTCCAATAAGGACATGTTCGGTAGAGTCATGCATGTTGTTTTCACATGAGCATCCTGTTGTATCCTTGAGTTGAATGTTTGTGTTAGAGATGGCATGGAATTAACCACTACATGACTGGTAACAAGATGTGGTGAATACTGTAACATAATTGTTGCAATAAATAAAATAGCACAAGTTTATGTAGATGTTGCATTGCCTGAAAGGGGGAAACAAGCTCGCGTGCGAACACGCCAAATAGGGTGCCATATCTCGCGAGACCCAGCAAACAAAAGTGTATCGCTCAAGGAAGTGTGAATCTATCGTAGTAGTTAGCTGTTTTGCTACAAAAATGGAAGCGATAGGTCCCTACAGAATAATGTTGGGGCTGCTTTTAACTTGCAGTTGCACACTGGCAGCGACCGCATCGTCCGATGCATTCGACGGAGTTTTGGGAAACACCGCCTCTTGCCACAAAACATGTCAGATGACCTATAGTTTGCATACTTATCCACGGGTATGTATGTATCATCAACAATGCTAACGGCTAGCTGGTCAGCTACAATAACCATCAGTCTATTCTACCACCTAGGTTCTATAACCGTTTGCTGTGGTTGTCATAATTTCCTCACGATTTGCTAAAATCGACTGAATGGACAATGTTATCCCTGATTATTGTGTTGCGTTGTATATTGTTATTTTGCTGCTTCACATGTCATGTTGAATCTCCCTTAGTTGCTAATAGTGCTAATAACATATAAACAGGAAGGATAATGACGACAATGGTGGTGTCGAGCCGAGAAGGGCAGCAGTCTCCACATTTTATCTTCCTGTTGCTGACAGCCATTAAAACGCGATTGTATTCTTGCATGGAAAGTGCAGCTGTGAGTAATGCACTACTGTTTGCCTTTATTTCGCAGGAGGAGGAACTATATGCCTGCCAGAGAGGTTGTCGTCTGTTTTCCATTTGTCAGTTTGTCGGAGACACTGAAGACCTCAATCAAACTAAATCAGAGTGCGAATCTGGTGAGACCATGCCTTGTACCTTTTGCTCTTTCCATGTTACATACGTCCCATGTATTACTGTAGTGCCTGGTGTTTTGGGACTGTTACATGAGAATTAATTGTTTGTTTTTCTAATCTTCATAGCTTGTCATGAGGCATATTCCCAGGCTGATGAACAGTATGCCTGTAATCTCGGATGTCAGAGCCAACTTCCTTTTGCTAAGATAAGGCAAGAACAGGTGAGTTCCTAACTCCTGCGCCTGAGTGTTAGTGGAAGAATGTAAAAGCATGCCATAGTCCATGTTAATGATTTTGTGGTCAGTATGACATTCACTGAATTTTTACACGATTGTCACATCTTTGACCACATAAATTGCTTGCTTTGCAGCTTTTATCCATGATGCCAAGGATCCATCTACTCTACCCACTGACTTTAGTGAGAGGATTCTGGGATGACGTTATGAGCCAGGCTCATAACTTTATCATGTCATCCTGGACATTCTACCTCCAAGCAGATGATGGAAAAGTAGTTATTTTCCAGGTAATCATCAACCTAGTATTCACTCAAATTGTGTAGGGTAAGGTTAAGGTTGTCAACCTAAAGCTGGTTCTGATACGTTGTCTTCAATTCTACAGTCTGAGCCACAAGTTCAGTTTGTCCCTCAGCTCGAGTACCAGATGGAGGAGGAGGATGTACCACAGAACTCATGTATGTTCCTCTTATAAATATGTTTAATATGGATGGATAGCCTTAAATGTTAGTCTATATGGTATTTTAAATGCAACATATTTTCATTGTCGCAGACCAAGGATTGAGTAACCCTGTTTACAAAGACTACCATCGCAGCTACATTCAGGAGAGAGACAGAGATATGTTTGTGGACCGAGGCAACAGTGAGGATCAGTCTAGCCTGTTTGGCTGCCTGTCAAGGTTGGTTCACGGTGACATTTGAAGTGCACATAGTGGATTTTTTTTTTTCCCTCACGAAAAATTAGGAAATGTAAATGGCCACAGTGTTTAAATCACTTCCTTGTTTATGTGAACTCAGCTGAGATGTCATCATTTCAGATCTTATAATGCTTGAATTTCCCCTTGGGGATCAATAAAGTATCTACCTATCTATCTATCTAATAGTTACAGATGTTGAATAAGATTCTAATTCCTTATGTTTGCTTTGAAATTATGACTTCTTTGATGGCAGGAACCCATGGCTTCCAGGCTGGATTCTGACCACCACTCTGGTTCTGTCAGTCCTGGTTCTGATTTGGATTTGCTGTGCCACAGTGGCTACTGCTGTTGACCAGTATGTCCCTGCTGAGGTATGTCCATCATCACAAAAACCTAGATGACTATTGTTGATCACATTAACAGCAAACAAAGTTTTTGTGGCGTCTAAAGTCTTAACATTTATCTGTATGAATTTAAACCTTAAAAAGTCTTAAATACATTAAGATATTATGCACTAGTTCTTAAATACATGTAGGTATGTTTCAATTGTATTAACACTACTTCTACAGTGATCATTTATATTCTTTGGTGGCATAGATTGTAGTTGTTCTGTATTATAGTTCTTTCTCTCAAAGATACCGATAGAACAATGTAGTACATCAATTTGGAACTGAGAACTGATATAAACTTTGCAGCCTGTATTTATTTGTTTTGCTAGTCATTCTCAGATTTACCTTTGTACTTTTTGCCGGTAAGGGCAACAATATCTTGTTTTGTATTGTGCACTTTTTAAGGTGTATTTTTGACTCCCCTTTTATGTCTGTAAGTCACCCAAGCTATTCACCATTGTTGTGAGCCAAACAAAAATGTAATAACAGCTTAACAGTATGATAACAGTATGATAAACGGTATATAAACAGTTTTTGTCAAAGCCCGCCATGCTGTTGTTGGTGTATATAAGGCTGATGTTTGTATGTGTTATGATGTACATAGCCGATATGTAGGTTAGTTAGCTTGCAAAGTTTTGACAAAAACTCATAACTTCTTCATTCATAGGTTTTTCGATTTGTGTTGGGTTTGAATAAAAAAAAATGTGTGTAGACAATAGTTTGAGAAACTGATTTCAGAGATTAATCAAGATTTAACTACACGTTTTTGTGTCTTTTGTTGTAGAAATTAAGCATCTATGGGGATATGGAGTTTATGAAAGACCAGAAGCTGACACCATACTCCCCATCCTCTCTAGTGATCCTCACCTCTAATGGAGAAGAGATGGAGGCGGGACCCCTGCCATCCAAAGTCAACCTCAATCAGTCCAATATCTAGGAAAGGCAGCTTCATTTTCTGACAAATATTTGATAGGGTGGTATTTTAAAGAAAAGCAAAAATGAGTCCTATGATATTGGTCTTATTCTTAAGCAGTTTACATTTTCACTTGAAATTGCATTGATGGATTCTAGCACATTTTCTATGACTTTCTCCTAAGCATTTGAACTGCTCTAAGCAAAGGTACGGGGAGGATAATTGTATCTGTGTATTGGCATGATTGAAGCATTACACTGTCAATGATCCCTGTTTCACTACGTTTTTTAAATCGCTTTACTTCTTTTTCGGAGGGGGGGGGTCTGAAAGATCCATTTAGAAACTGTTTTTTTCCCTGGATTAATATTGGTGTGTTAACTACGGTTTCGGTCCAAGAGGTGTTGTAGTTAATAGTGAGTTCCATATGGATTAACTCATGCTAAACCCATTCCCTGGTCTTAGGTGGTGTGTCTGGGATGACACGGGGTATATTGAGCTTCATGAGGAAATGTATAAACAGTAGCTAGCCCACCGTGTGATTACTGTTACACATAAGAATGGATGTTTGTAATTAAACTATGTGTCTCCCAAATAAAATTCTTTAAAATAGCTGGTGTGCTGGTACTAATTTGCCTGTAATCTTCCTAACAGTTGTCCTTGTTATGTCAAGGGACATGCTGTCATATCAAGGGCTTGCTGATGTATAAGAAGACATTCTTTGTTTACTTTTCTCTGTGGGTATGTCTAAGACAGCAAGACTATGATGTATCGAGTCTACAAGGTGGTTACTAGGTGACTGTCTGCAATCACAACATAGACTTCCATATTGATAACAGAACAGATACTCCTTAGTCATGAAGGGAGACTAACAACCTCTGAAAGATGAAATCCAGTCGAACTTATCCGCAGGTGAGATACTGACATGATACATCATATCCTCTTTGATAATGTTGATAGTGTAACTATTGAGCAACACTTTTGAACGTGAATGGATGCAGCATTCACTTCTGTCTCATCTCCAGAGGCGTGAAGCTCACCGGTCAGTTAGACCCACTGAAGCACTTGAGGAAGGTAAGATCTCTCCAGTCAGACCTATGCACTTAATTTGTATGTAATGAATTCAGTAAAAACACCAGTCCCCAAAAATACATTCATATGTAGGACTCATTGAAGACATGCACATTATCCTAACACTATATCCTTTTCTTTTTCTTTTTAATATGTTCTTTTTACAACATTTATTTTAATTTAATTTATTTTTATTTGACCTCCTATTCATTCAGTCTTATTTCCCCCCTCGATCTATTTTATTATTTAATTAATTACTATTATTCTTTTTTCTTTTATTTTTAAGCACATTGAGTGACTGGGGCGGGACAAAAATGACCAAAGGAATTAGAAAACTAGCACAGGACATCATGCTTCAGCTAACATTGTTTTTGGATTCTGTCCAGACTGCTGTGGGGAGTGCTGCAGCTGTAGTTGTTGCAGCAGGAGAGCTGTCTGTGTGTCCACCCTGGTGCTGACTGGCCTAGCGCTGACCGCCACAGGTGTCGCTGTTGCCTTGTTCTTTGGCATCCCCAAACAACCTCCTGGTGAGACACATAAGAGATCTGATTCATGTGCTATCACTGTATTACAAAGTACACAGAAAAGGTCAGGCACTGAAATAACAGTTAAATATAACGGCCCATTTATTTATTTGATTAAACAGATCATTCGGTTATATATTCGACTTAATCTTGGCACAAATCAGATGCCATGTTGGCTTAGAAATTAGTTTGTCTTGTAAAACTTAATTTAGTCTCTGTTTCAAGAATACCAAAAAGTGTTGCAACATATGAATGATGGAGGGTCTATGAACTGATTTATACTGATAAATCTGTAAAACTGATAAATAGAAATTATTTTCCTTGATAAGACCTTCATTAGTATAACATTTGGTGCTTATTTTCACTCTCTCTCTCTCTCTCACACACACACACACACACACACACACACACACAAACATTTCCATCCCCAAAGTAAAAAAAAAAAAAATGTTCCTTCGTAGAGTTAGGTCATGACAAGAGAGAGACAGAGAGATTTGGGTGAATGTCGATGGAATGTGAGTGAATCAGTGTGTCTGTGTGCATATTTTTTCACACGTCCTTGGGGCTCTGAGATACTGCTATGCTCCAGGTATTCATATCTTGTTTTGTCCTGATAATTGTTTTCAGTTAGTCGTGAGTGCAGGACCCATCAGAATGGATCAGGCTTTCTCTGTGATGACCGAGTCACCTGTCTGCCGCCCTCACTCCTTTGTGATGGGGTTCATAACTGCCCCAGTGGGGCAGATGAGAGCAGACACATGTGCAGTTACGTTCAGAACTTTTCTTCTCTAATTAGGCCATATTTCTTCAAGGCTCATGTTATCATTTTGTGCCACCAATCTGGCTTGGTTAAAAATGGCTTCTAACTGTAGTCTCAGTTGAATTGAAATAGATATAACGTATCTATGACTATCAACTAAGCGTGACACTTTGGGGAAAAACACACTCTGCACCAGATATCTGATATACTGTCCATTTCCCTTGCAGGTGATCTGCCCAACAACCTCCCAAGCAACCTTGTGTTCCGATGTGGAAACTCGCACTTCTGGATTTTTGTAGATAAAAAGTGTAACCAAATAAATGACTGTGGGGATTGCTCAGATGAGATGGGCATCTGTGAGTATAAAACCCTATATATTAAATATACTTATAGATCAGTTATATTCAGAATTCTTTTAAAGTAATTTATTATGTTGTATATTTCTAATAAAACTTATATTTCTAAGAACACTGAAATATGAACTGAAATGCGAACTGTCATACATTACACATACTTTTGTTTCTTAGATGCAGATTGCCCACCCTGTGGATCACAATGGTGGACATGCACCCCAGTAGAATTCCAATATTGCTTGTGTGTCCCTCGCTCCTTATGTAAAGATGGTAGACAGAACTGCTACGACTGGTCAGATGAGTACTTATGCTCAGGCAACTAATAACCTTCACATATGTTAATGTAACTAATAACCTTCACATATGTTACATAATGAGGTCTAGTGTGAGGTGATATTATCAAGGATCATAGTGTATAACACATTGTCAATTACTAACACATTTTACAAAGTGAATTATAAAGGGATTCAGTAGTCAAGTATCATGTTATTACAATGTACAGTACATTGCATTTGTACATTACAATTACATAGACTAGAGAAAGCACACAGCTGCATACCATTTTTTTTATTGTTGGTAATTTCTTTTGTGTTGTGTTTTCTTTCAAATTTGACTTTACATTTTGTAACTTAAATGTTTGTAAACTAATTTAGAGCATGTTAATGGCATTATATGAAAGTTATTATGATAAAACAGAAATGCAACTGTAAAATTCAAATGTTTTAATATAATCTGCTATGTTACTAATAAAAAAAATCTAAGCACTGAAACTTAACCACAACGTCTTGTAAAAGTTAGACAAAGATCAATTATGGAGGTATTAGTAGCTGTTCAATAAGTCCAAGTCTTCAGCAGAAAATGAGGACACAGACTGGCGTTTTGAACTCTTGCTATTCACAACTGCCTTTTCATTCTCCATGGACCGTTTTCTTTTCATGCCTTTTTGTGCTGGCATGTCTGTTTTGCTGTCCGCATCCACAGCGATTTCTTCTTGCAGTGCAGGTCTGTAAAACTGCAGCCTCAATATCACATCATCTGATTTGTTGCATAGCACGGGAGTGGAATTCAGAGTCTCTCGCACAAACCTCTCCCTTCCATCTAGAAGAGATTCCATGGATTATTAACTACTAACTACATTATCTTTGTTCTGTAATTGCAGTCGAATGTAATACTTACAAAAATGAAGAGCATTTGTCCTTGGTTTAATATCTTTCTCTGGTAATTTAGCACCATTCACTTCCCACTGGTTTACAACCTATAAATGGAATAAATGAACACTCACAACATGCACACACAACAACTGTCTACCATCGTACACAACTTAATCCTTCCATAAAAAAAATTATCAGTTTGCAGAAAATAAATGTATACCTCCTGTGCCCAGCCCTCTGTTTTACAGCAGGAGTGATTAAACACTGCCACTGGAGTGTCCGAGGGAACCAGTCTCATCTTACTCCATAGGAGCTTATTCAAGGACATTCCTGGCTGAGAATGATCATGAATTATATGATGCTTTGAGGAATGTCCAACTGAATGCAAAATGACTGCAGTTTTTTTTTTTTTTTACCTTGATAAGCGTTTCTGACAGGTCAAGGCCTTGTAATTTCCGAAAGCAAGCCAAGTATCCTACTGCCCTTTCAGAGATAGGATTGTCTACACAGAGAGAAAGCAAATGATTTCACATAGATATAGTCTGTGCTCAGATGAAAACAGGCATCCAGCATCATTAAGCCCAATGGAGGAATTGTCTGGAAGTCACCTGAAAAACTTTAACATGCAACATCAACATGAAATCGGATGCCATAGTGGAGAACTGCGGCTACATGAAAGCAAATGTTGGAAGTTACTTACAGCTTACGTCCAGCAGTTTGAGATTTTGAAGCCCTCTCTTCATCACCCTAACTGGTGCTGTTAGTTTCTGAAGGCCAGGGTCTGACAAACAATTTGCTCCCAATGACAACTGGGAGAGACTACTGCAAAAAAAAAATATGAATAATGAAATAAAAATGAACTGCTTTGAATAAGAAATAGTCTCATACAGTATGTGGGAAAGATTATACCTGCCCAATTGATCAGATGTCAAATGTTCAAAGATTTCATGGCCATCTCCCAACTTGCATCCATGAAGGTCTAAGCACTGGAGGCTTTGAAATGTCTTGATTTCCTCCAACTTTTCAGACAGCAAAGAAAACCTTTAAAACAAAAAAAAGAGTATGGCGCATTAGGTCTCGAGCCTTTCGAATGTCCAACAGTATGCCAAAGGCCTAGAACAAGTGATACTACAACTAACCTACCTGTTTCTCAAACACAATGACCTAAGCACAAGATCCCCATAAGCTTCACAAAACACTTGCAGAGCCCTTAGACCAGTCTCCGAATTTGAGAATTTTTGCTTTTCTTCAGCAGCTGTAAATAGTCTGTCAGCCATTTGTTCAGGGAAACCAACTAGAGATTCAATGTGTTGGACATTATCAGCAATATAAAGCAAGCACGTATCAAATAAAGATTTTGCAGTATATCGCAAGCTGCCTTCACTGTTGTATGTGAAAACGAAGTGATCTTTCCTCTTAGAGGAAGAAGCAGTCACATTGTCTATACACAGTCGAACAGAAAAATCCTTCTCAAAGAGTCTTGTAGGTTTCCTTTTTACAGGTGGATATCCAGGCCATAGACTGTAAGATCCAGCCTCACGAGCATTGTTTACACAGTGCAGTTCACCTTTCTCTCTAACATAAATGGTCCCGTCGTGTACAACATCATCATTTGAATACATGTTAAAGTAGCCCAATGTAGCCTATAGGATGGAATAAAGTGCCGCGTTGAACTAAATCTGCATTAGCAGTGGATTATTAACATGTACATTATTGGAAAACCTTCCTTTGACTTCTCAGTTACAAACTACTCACTCGTCTGAAATTCAATTTGCACGAGTTTGGGTTTCTCGGGATGCAATCCCCGAAGACTACGTCAAAATAAAGGTTGCTTTGGGGAAACAATTATTTTTCCATTATGCATTATGAAAAACGCTTGACCAATTACATCCGCCATTGAGAACATACAGGCATGTTCAGTGTAAAAACACAATAAGGGGTTTCCTTTCCCTTGTAATTAAAAATAATAGTCTGTTAAACCCGAACCTTTATTCTGATAGATATGTAGGCCTATCGGATGCGACGTATATTGTTGTTAGCTGTCCTGCTGCTACTAGAGAGGATTGAGGTGGATTATTTGTCTATACATTTAGGTGGTTTAACTTACCATTAATTTCAACAAAACGGTGTCGCTTGTCATTATTGAATGGTTAACCAGTGTAAAAACTCGCATTATTAGCTGGGAATTTACTGTGTCATATTTGAACTCTGCTAGCTAATCATAACTTCCCTAGCATAACGTTAGCTGACAAAACTTTGATGTAGTTTCCAATTCCCTCTTGTAGCTATGGTTCCTGACAAACATCCTGGAAGGCATGTTTAGAGAAAGTACACACTTGCTTGAGATAGTTGTCTATGGTTCAGCAGTTCAACGGTGCAAGACATGTCATTATCATTAATAGGCTGTCGAGATTAGAAGCTAGCCTATCTATCTAACGTCATATCGTTTGTTTTCGAGCAGGAAAACAAACGACACTCATGTTTGTTGTACCAATCATGTGTAAAATAGTAGGTGTAACATGTCAAATAGGTAAGAAATAACGCTATTACTGTCATTTGCCCTTTTCCCAACAGTACCCGGCCATTTCTCCTTGGTGATCTAAATGGCGAACAATGATTTCTTGCTTCAATTTCAAGGTGAGTTCCTTAATTCACCTTTAGGTATGAATAATTAGACAGTGTGTACATATCCCATTTTCACTTCACTGATCTGACCTCTTGTTTCTTAGAATTTGATGAGGATGGAACCCTCCCTGGTAATACCAAGGATTCTACATCTGTGGACATGGATGGCATGGTGAAATCTCAAAAGCAAAACAAAACCACAGGATCTACTCCTTTTGGGGTGGAGAATGATGAACTTGACACAGATGATGACAAAGCAGAGGTGAGAAGAATGCAGACGAAAACGTTGAAATGTCAAAACACAGAGAGTGTGCGTGCCCCTTCTTAAAATATTTTGAAATGTGTTGTCTTTCAGCTGCTTTCCAGCGCAAAGTCTAAAAATGCACCATTCTGGACATTTGAATACTACCAAACATTTTTTGATGTGGACACACAAGAGGTAAGCTGTTCCATTCAGGCTTGTTCAAGAGTGTCGTCAAGGTTTGGCACAGCAATAGCTCACTTTCATATGCATGGATTCTTTACATTTACTATGGATTTTTACATTTACTGTGGATTTTCTGTAATCAGGTGAAGGAGAGAATATTTGGATCAGTACTGCCATGGCGGGGGAAAAACTTTGTCCGTCTACACATACGCAGTAATCCTGATCTTTATGGTGAGTGGATGTATTGGTTTAATTATTTATGGTTCATAACAGTATGTATACGTCTTAAAGGCTCATTCCTGTGCTTTTAGGACCCTTTTGGATTTGTGCTACCCTTGTGTTTGCCATTGCCATAAGTGGTAACATATCCACCTTTCTGAAGCACCATGGTAATCCACAGTATAAATATGTACCTGAGTTTCGTAAAGGTAAGTGTGAAGTGTCTTCAATAGCCTCTGGGTGCTGTGATGCTGTTTGCCAATGTGATCATGGTGCGTAACATCTGGTCACAACTTTTATATAAGTTATACCCAACTTTTATCCAAGTTGTAATTAGTTGTACATACTACGTAACTTAACATATCTCTTAACCCAGTGGTTATCAAAGTGTGGGGCAGGCCCCAGTGGAGAATAGACATGACAGGGTGGGGTGTGATGAAGAGGAGGATTTGTCTTCTTTTGTGCCTATCTTTATCAATGCCTTTATTTTTTGACAAAGAACATCATACATTCAAAATAAAATAGCCACAAACATAAGCAGGCCTACTTATCAATTAAAACAACACCAGATCAAGGGGACCGAGATGAAAAATGTAACTCTCTAGAAAGGTGGAACCACAATGTTAAAAAAATATTTTAAAGTTACCATTTTGCTGGGGTGATGGGGTCAGATGAGGCTTGAAAATTCCCCACCTCCAAAGTTTGTTGTATTGAAGCATAGGCCTACAGCTTTCTATATAAACCTTAAAAATGCATATATTTTTTATCCAGTTACCATGGCAGCCACAGCAATCTATACCTATGCCTGGCTTGTTCCATTGGCCCTCTGGGGTTTTCTCACATGGCGAAACAGCAAAGTGGTGAACTCTGTGACCTACACCTTTCTGGAGATCGTCTGTGTCTACGGTTATTCTCTGTCTATCTACATACCAGCTGTGGTGCGTATGACTAAAGCAATATTATGTAACAATTTTACCTAAACATAACTGCCTCAACATTTTTGATGGAGAATGGCGTCTGTCTTTGCAACCATGTGCTTGGAATGTCTGTAGATGTGCCTGGAATGTATGTAGCTTTAGGGAGCTGCAGATTAAAGGCTATAATTTTTTGTAATTCAGAGCCTTGTAGTACTATTTTTTAATGTGTTGGCCAATCTGACTCCTGGTTGGTATTACAGAATGATAAATTATGAATGGTATTTACTTTTGAACGGGTTTAATTATGTGGTGAGTCTACAAATATGTGAATATATGACATGTTCTAACTAAATTAGGTGCTGTGGATCATACCAAACGAAGGGGTCAGGTGGTTTTCCATTGTTGCGGCTCTCTGTCTCTCTGGATCAGTTCTAGTGATGACCTTTTGGCCTGCCATTCGAGATGACCACCACCGAGTCGCCATTGCAATTATCGTGACTATTGTGGCTCTACACGTCCTCCTAGCAGTGGGTTGCAAGGTAAAAAAGACAAAAAAGAGATTCAGACATATGGAGTTTTGACAAAAAAGAGATTCAGACATATGGAGTTTTGTAACAAAAACTCACATCTTTTGTTTCAATGTAGTATTGCTTTCATGTTGGTGCAATCTATCAAAATTAAGGTTTTTTTTCAAGGGCCCTATTTTGGCGATCAGAAACGGATGGTCAGAGGCGCAAAGTTTATAGACATTAAAAGCGTGGCCAGTCCACATTCACAAATGTAATGGTGTGATTTTGTGATCAAACACTGGGCGCAAAAGGGTTGTTCTTATGCCTTATGGCCTATCCCCGCTAGGCTGTCCTACATTGAAACCTATGACATTTTAATTAGAGACATGTTTGTAAAAAAGCTAACTTTACGCAGAAATGTCAGCTACGTTGTCTCAACAAGGAGCAAGGGGAGTGGAGGCCGTAGAATGCAGAGTTGGAAAAAATATGACAACAATTCACTGGCCTAGCATGAGGCACGAAAATATGTAGGCTATTTGGGCTCCGCTGTTCTGTATGTGCGACTAGTCTATTGTAGTAATGGAGAAAGAATCAAATAATCGTTTGTCACATACAACTAATTTATATTTATATTCATATTGTAACTGAGGCGACAAGGTTCAGATCAGTACATTTATTGGGTCAGGAGCGGGGAACACAGACAGGTCAAAACATCATTATAGAACACACAAGGCTCTAACACATGCACAATAGGCCTACACGAACGGGGTAGTCACATACAACACACAGGAATAAACACATGAGGTACAAACATTAACTGTAAAAAATAGGGTACAACCAAAGAAAGACTACACATGCTAACACACACCACAAGGTAAATGCAAATACAACTAGGCCTACTATAACCATTACACATTCACACATGGCATTATGTTCGATACAAAGAGTCAAACGTACCGACAATTTTTTTGCAGTTTAAACAGTTGTTAAGCTAAGCCTATACCTACAAAACATAGCCTAATAAATGCATGATGTCGATTGTCCTTTCAGTGACATTTCCACACTTTCTTCGAAGGGTGCACGCAACCTTAATCCCACTCCCTACTATGCAGCACACCTGGGACATAAATTACATATCGATCAAAATGAGAAGCTTGGAATGTTCTGGTGATTTTTTTCTAGGTGCAGATCACTCCTTCAACATCACCATCTTGCTCCCTTTGATGAACACATAGGCTAGTAATTAGGCTATCCAGTCGGGCAGTGGCAAAAAAATTGCTGTCAGCATGCAGTAGTGAATGTGGAGTGCGTGGTAGCCTCGCGTGCCTGGGTTTTCATTTTTAACTTGAATAATGACCAATTGAAATTTACACTATTGAAATTCAAACCTTCATTGTATATTGGATTATTTTTTCCACAAAATGCTTCAATATTTGTGTTTTATTTTTCTCTGAAAAGTACTGTTTTAGGTAAAGGTCTTAAAATCCGTTTTTTGATCACTGTTTCAACCTTGAAAATCAAATGAACAGAAGGTACACGGACCGACAGACACGCTCTTACGAGGGTTTTCTACGATTCATCTGACGATCGCTCGTTTGATTTTTCCGACTGTTTCCCGAACATGCTTGTAGCGTGAACGCGCGTGCACTGCTCTTAAAGGAAAATTCCGGAATTTAGCACTTTGAGACCCCTTTCTGGTGGTGAACTAGAGTGGTGGACACCGACATTTTGACGATTGGTCCTGTCTCGACCTTTCTGACTCGTTTTGAATCGCCTTTGACTAATCAGAGTGGCTGCCAGCAGGCATACTGTAGGCTACTCAAACATGTCCTAAAACAACCCATAACGTTCGTTTTCAAAACTGTGCAACTCACCGAGTGGTTAGTGGTGTTCGTTGATGTTTCAAAACAAGTAGCATAGCGAAATACAGTTTCTGTCGTGTTTTATTTGGCATTTTGTAAAATCTCATTGATTTCTGTTGGAAGACTCATTCATTGCACGTTGATATTACTGCGCCACCGTCTATGCTTCAGGTTCAAATATTGAGCGGTTGTGAATAGTTCCACAATAGCAAATAAGACGGCTGGAAATCATGCATTGTGCCGATATATTTGCTTTTAATAATCAACGAACACCACTAACCACTCGGTGAGTTGCACAGTTTTGAAAACGAATGTTAAGGGTTGTTTTAGGACATGTTTGAGTAGCCTACAGTATGCCTGTTTGCAGCCACTCTGAGAAGTCAAAGGCGATTCAAAACGAGTCAGAAAAGTCGAGACAGGACCAATCATCAAAATTTCAGTGTTCACCACTCTAGTTCATCCAAAACAAACCAGAAAAGCGACTCAAAGTGCTAAATACCGGAATTGTCCTTTAAGATGCTCTTAAGGGGAGCTGTCCACGTTAATAGTTCTGAAATATCCTAATTTGACGGTGATGTCAGGTGGCCTCATCATAGGCTATAGGCCTACCGTTTAAACTTCGGATCTACACATTAATTCACACCAATACAAAAATAGTAACACTTTGACATCTGCATGTAAGCATCCCAAGTAGGTTATATAAGAAAGTGAGGAAATGTGTAGGCTTAGATTTTGATGCAGTACAGACTAAACCACATGTTGCTTTCTCTGCTTTTTACCTCATAGGCCTAATAAAATATAGCCTTAACTTAGCAAAGATAATGGCAAACTATTCTGGCAACGTCTCGTTTCATAACTTGATTGCATTTTTGTCCGCTTTTAATCAGATTATTATGACCATTAAATGTAGGCTATGCTATTTAATTTGCACGCTAAAATCTGATTAATCACAGGTAAACACAATAAAGAATGGGAACGTACGTTGGATTATGTATTCTAAGTTGTAATTACGTTGTATGTCCTGTTGGTGACCTCAGTGAGAAGTACTGTTAAGATACTCTTAGCCGGTAACGAAAACTCTGGAGCACTCGTAGATCTACGAGTGTTTTCACAACGCTCTTAAGCTACGATGGTTTCGGGAAACAGTCGGCAAATCTTAAGACGTTCGTAAGAGGGAATTTACAACGCTCTTAGGCTTAAGATGCTTTTGGGGAACTGGGCCCAGGCTTTTCTTGGTCAGTGGTAATGATTTTTAGAGGGTGTAAGATAGCGATTTTTGGATCATGCGCCAGACCACACCCCTGGGCACAAGGTTTTTATAAAAGTGGAGCGCATGGCGAAAAATTGACACTTTATTGAGTGTATGATAAGAATAAGACTTGCGGTGCCTTACGCCGGGTGCACAATAGGGCCCTAAATGTCAAGGCCTGTCTTAAGTGACCACAATCACATAGCCCACTGAGGCCAGTTGGCTTGTTGTGGCCACACGATGCTTGCATTTTGGTGCTTAGAGCTTGTGCGTGAAAGGATTATCCCAGAGAGGTGTCAAATTACGCCTTCCGTGAAGACAGGCATACTGTTATAAGCAGAAACACTGACCGATATTGTTGACTGACGTGGAAATGGCCCAGTTTGTCTTCTACCTAGATTTAATGTGCTACTATCATGTCCATTTGGATATCAGATGTCAGTGATTAGATTGATTTAATTAGTGAGCTGTGTGTGGTGGTGAAGAAATAAAGTAAACCTTATATTATGTCTTCCCCCAGGCATATTTCTTTAGCACACGGGAGTATGACAACACTTCCATCTTGGGGCAGAATGAAGAAATCAAGACAATCCCAACTAAGACAACTTAAATGTCAAATTCTGCTTGAGGTAAAGAATTTAGGAGATTAAACTTGACTTCTCAGCTCCATAGCTCTTGCAACCTCTCTGAAATCCATCTTTTCCTCTTAAGACCGAGTTTTTCCTTTAACTTATTAAATTCATGTTAGTGTGACATCTAATATTACAGTTGATGATTTCCTTTTGTCTTTTGATGATGTTTAATTATCTTGGTGTCCTGACATGCTAACACTTGAGATGAGACTTCCTCGACATGATTTCTCCTTCCAAAGCAAGTGTTATTCTTCTTTAATTGCAGGTTCTCCAGTTGCCTTATTACTAAGAATCAGGTTGCCGTGGTGATGAAGTCATTGTCGTCTGGATTTCATGCATACTCAGTGTCCTTGTTGAGCTTTGCCTGAACAGCCATTATTTGAGTGCTGGTAAGACTCTGCATTTGAGTGGACATGGCTAACAAAAGCACTACATTCTCAACGGCATTACTCACAGCCTGGTTAGTTGTTACTGAACAACCTGGGTTACATCGGGATGTGTAATTTGTTGTGCACAGTTTGGTTTCAAAATATTTATGTGATTACTGAACTTGATGGGTTCCTGGAGTAGGATATTCCAATTCTGCCATTCATTCTTTTTAAATATGTATATTTTTAATGGGTAGGCCACTGTATTTATACTGTGAGCCAAAGTAAAAACAATTAATCTAGAGATTGGTTTAAATTGCAGATCATTGTAAATTAAAAATAAGCATGGGTTTGTAACTGGTTTGTCATTGTTTGGGTGTTATGGATCATATCCATATCATGGAAAACTTTAGAAGGTGAACTACTAATGTTAAGCCAAAATTATAAATGTGTCTGGGCGGGCAGTCTTTTCTCTGCCTCGATACTTTCACAATACAACAATTATAGTTGTATAGTGTTTTTTTTTTTTTTTTTTTTTTTAAAAGGTCTTTACTTTTTAAATCCCTAATTTTGAATAAAGATTTATTACCGTGTTACAAAGTTAATATTTATGTCCACTTGTGTCATTGATTATTACACAAAACTGAGGTTTATATGAGCTCATTTAGAATAAGGTGAAATTATGAATTATGTGCATTTCCACAGACCGCTTCCTTTGACACCTCTCTCTCTCTCCTACTGAAAGTGGCAGTCTTATATCTCTATAATGACAGAAACGGGTATTCCTAGAATTGAGCCCTAAGTTTCAATTTACAGTAAAAACATTCTCTGTAACAACATTCCATTCGTCAGTTTAGGCTTCAGTTTACAGTAAAAATAATCTAATAATCTTGTAACGACAATAACTTCACTGTAAGCTTATAGTGTCTAAATAAACCTGCCTAAACCAATGTAATTTTACTCCAGTACCCTTGCCTCTATAGGATGGCTTACAAATGTAAAGGAATGAATGTAACGGCATTATCTAGAGGGCCTAGTGAGTTGAGGTGTTTGTTCCTAGGACACCAGTCTGACTAATCTGGGTTGAAGGAATAAGACTAGATACAACGGCTTTATCGTCTGCATTGGACAGTGTGGCATAGTTTGGCTAAAATGCAAAACTACTGTTTCCAAGACACAGCATTCACAGTGTAGCCAGGACTGCCTAACTTTTGCAATTAAGAAAATAGAAAAATTGTGTCACTTGAAACTGTGTCAACTTTTGGTGCGCCCTAATTAATGGTCATCCTAGCCAAAGCTTAGAATTACACCTGTGCTGGCGCTCTGGTTGACAACCTCAGAAGAGGAATGTCAAATGCTGAAGTCACTGCTGCAGTTACTTTGTAACCGTTTTGTTGCAGAATACTCTACTGGAAAGGGTGACTTGTATTTGGACGTCAAGCTCACCTTCTGGAGTTGTCCCATGTTATACTATTATGTGCCTTTCAGGAGTTGTCTCGTGCCCTAATAATATGTGCTTGGCATGATTGAGGAATCGTACATTCTACAACTGTAGCCTACCATGTGGTCTATGCTGTCGTTTTGACATAAGACTGTGACACGATGGCATCAAACGGCAAAGTGGAAAAAGTCTCCAAGTACGAAACATTGAGACTTCTGGAAAAATGCAAGAAAGAAAGAGACGATGCGATACACCGGGAAAGCGTGATGAGAGAAAAGCTGAGACAGTACGATTCAAGAATGAGGTCAACAGAGACGCTGAAACAGAAATTGAAGACATTGACTTTGGATAATAAAGAATTGCGGAAACAGGTCAAGATTCTTCGAGCTGAAATTGGCTTGGAATCTAGCCCAAAGTTTCAGGGCAAAACCACACGGGATATAATAAATGACTTACATGAGAAGGACCGCGAATGCAATTCTTTAGTTGAGAAAGCAGGTAAACTAAGCTTGACAATAGATGAGCTTACATCAGAGTTGGCAAACACAGTGACTTCAAAAACGCTGTTAGAGGATCAGGTACAATCATTACAACAAAACTTGAAAGACATGACCAATAATCAGCGACGTTTGCTGAAACTATGGGAGGACAAGAAGGTTCAGCGTGAGCAGCTTACTCTACCCGCAATTCCCCAAAGACCTGGACAAAAAACATCAATGCACAAAGCGGTTCAAACCGACATGTCTATTAATTCTACACAGAAACTACCCACCAGTGCATTTGAAACAAAGACGTTCCGAAGAGAGACTGAGAGGATTGTCAAAGGACTTGATAAACGCAGTATAACCGCACTTTCAAATGGAAATCATCTACGCGAAAAGGCCGCATTAGTTCAACATGATACAAAGTAAAATTGAAAGTGGAAAAGGAGCCAACGTTAACTTTCCATTAATCATGGACTCTGTAACTTAGCCTTTTCCTTGCGACACTTTGAAGAAACTGCGTTTTTGAGACGATTATTTCGATGTATTTTTTACATCTTTTAATTTAACCTTGCCTTACAACTAATCCAATCCTAGAACGATTTTATTAACAATGTGTTAATTTAATTTATTTGGCTGAAGTTACATTTCATTCATGCAGCCGCGAGCAATCACCATTTATCTAGTCAAGTCCACTCCGCCAGCCTCTCCGATGTGTTTAGGTAGCTAGTCTGTATGAGCGAGCGAGGTTCATTTTTAAAAGCATCGTTAGGGCTTTATATAGATTTACAGTGTAACGTTGAATTCTGCTTATTTCTGTATATACCAAAAATGTGTGACACGGATATTATACTTATTTTAATAAAGTGATTTGTGTAATTATTCTAAATGTATGCGTCAGGCAGTGAATCAGACGGCTATTGTGAAGGGGCTTAGAGGTCCTTGGAATTCATGTGGCGCGATCTGGAAAAATTGACAAAAAATATTTGCTTGTCAGATAGCTAACGAATTTGTCCAAAGGTATACCGGGGACTTCATATGGACATGAACAATGTTTTCTTTAAAACACAGCTGTTGGTTTATTCGTAAGGTAAGTGTGTATTTACATTTAATGTTAATGTTTGAACTTCCTCGTTTGTTGTGAATTGGCTGCCGTGAACGTGAGGTTTTCAACGAAGGTAACGCTAGCGTTAAATGTATAAGTTAACAGACCTTGCACTCACTTCAGCGTTATGTAAAACAAAGCAATATTTCGCTATACGTATTGACATGACACCCAAAATGTGTCCTCTTTGTGGCCTGACGTCAAGTGGATTTAGTAACTAAATGTTGAACAACAAGAAGTGGATTTTTTTAACTAAATGTTGAACAAGCATGTTATGAATTTCATTATAACGTCTACGATAGATGATTGACGTTAACCTTTGCAGCTTTTGTTAGTTTAGCATAGATTACGTGTTTTATGGATAAAGATGCCTTTTAAAATCTTTAACCTAATGTTTTAATGGCAGTTGAAGTGCCTCAAAAACGGTTTATTGTAACGTTTAATGCGTGATAAGTCTCCAAGTTGCCTAGATGTGTTGCCTAGTTTACTTGCCATTAAAGTGACCTATATGTACAGCATCTGATCTGTAATACCTGAAATTTATAGGTGGTATGTTGGAGAGCTGTAGCCAGCATTGCTTGGTCTGTGCTGCTGTTGCCAGTCACCACAGCTATTTTTGTGTTCTTGAGTAGATTCAGTCTACTCCATCCGATTCAGTGGATATCGGGTAAGTACATGAGATGTGTATATTTCTATTTTGTATGCGTCACCCTTTTTCACTTTGTGCCCCCCCCCCAAATAATGTATATCTTTGTTATGCTAGATTCACTTGCTCTTCTGACTGCTTCAAGTACCATTTTCTCTATCGTTCTACTCTCTGGAGTTGTGTTGGTGATTGGGTTTTTCAACCTCGAATCTTACACAGGTAAGATGGATAGTTGAGGAAATGAAAGTGAGCATTTTACGATGCCATTTACTTCTTAATCAGGATGGATCTCACACAGATTTCCTCTGCTTTTGCAGTTGTCCCTTCCATCCCTTGCACAAGGATTGCCCTTCTGGGGAAGGTGCTCCACCCTCGGCAATGTATACACTCTGTTGTGCACGCAGCGGTGGGGATGCTGGTGTCTTGGTGTGCCGCTATCACCATTGGGGGCAGGTACCGAGCCTTGGGCTCCCCCTGCCTTCAGTCCGAGAGGTAAGACACTCACAGTAAGAGGGGATGGTTGAACTGTAATCATGCTGATTATTTTTATCCGAAATTCAAAATTCTTTTTAACAGCACTGATTTCTCTATGTATTCGAGTGTGTTGATATTTTATAGACACTCCCTGTATCTTTTCCTGTATTCACAGTAAAGATGCTGGCCAGATGTGTCTGAATGAGTACCATCTGCTCCTGTTGCTGTCTGGAGCCTTTATGGGATACAGCCACAGTCTCCTTGGGGTTGTACACAACATGAATTATGTGTCTTTCCCTGCCATACAGGTACACATCCATATTAAACAATCATACTTATTGGAATGAATCTGGTCAGAGTGACTACATTATACAGTTTGTGTTGCAGACACGAGTTAAATGCTATGTTTAGTACCGTGTTGAATGCCCCATTTGAAACTGATAGCTGCTGCCAGTTAAAATTGTTTGTTTGTTTGTTTGTTTGTTTGTTTGTCTGTTTTCCCCTAGCAATATAAATACCTGCGTTTCAAAGGCTCCCTGTCTCTTGTGGTGAAATGCAGTGCTGTGCAATCCATGTATGCACTTAGGAATTACTTAGTTCTATACTTCTTTTTTGGTAAGACAGTTTTAATTAATTTTTCCTGTCATGGTAAAAAACGATTTCATAATCGATCTATGCCATTAAAATTATCTCTCTTTTCTCAGGATATGCACCTAAAACGTGGATCTGCAGAACTCTCAATCTACAGGAAGATGGGTATGTGTTAAACATATATTATATTGTACATATATTTAGTCATTTGTGCGTGTGTGTGTGTGTGTGTGTTGCTTTACCTACTACTATCAAATATAAAAGTTCGTAAGGTAAGTTATTTGCATTTAATATTAATGTTTGAACTTCCTCGTTTGTTGTGAATTGGCTGACGTGAATGTGAGGTGTTCAACGAAGGTAACGCTAACGTTATAAGTTAACAGACCTTGCACTCACTTCAGCGTTATGTAAAACAAAGCAATATTTCGCTATATGGATTGACATGACACCCAAAATGTGCGCATCGTGCCTAACAACGCCCCTTAGCTGTTGTAGAATCAGTGTAACCTCTCGGGGCTTATTGCTCAAATAACTGATTGGTTGCTTTTGCAGCACATAGCCCCCCAGTACTAATGCCAGTGCTTTATTTTTCCCCTCTGTGCATGACCGCTATTGATTCTTCAGCTCCATTGTTTTTCTGGTGCAGGTCTCTTCACGCTCTGGACACTCTGGCTGGACTGCTGGACTTTTCTTTGCTGTACCATCTGTGGATTGCTGGGACATTCCTGCTGCTAACCTGGTACATCACCGTCCTGCTCTTCAGGATCTATGTCTCAGAGGTATTGGACATTTCAAGTAAAAACTTAAATAAGACTAGACTAGACTTTAAATAGACTATAGAAAAAAATATATCTTCTTTTAAAGGTTATGATTATAAGCTCCTTATGTTTTTATTATGTTTTTCCACGCCTCCCAAGATGCACAGTTTTCCAGTCCAGCCTTCGTTTGCGGAGGAAGCTGATGGCTGTCTGCCCAAAGTCTTACTCTGCAAAGAGCCAGCCATCATGAAGGTAATGAGACCCATATCGGATATTGTTTTATGTATATTATTTCCAGTAATTGTTACTGCATTGTTACTGATTGTGTGTGTGTGTGTGTGTGTGTGTGTGTGTGTGTGTGTGTGTGTTTCAGTTCTTAGCCTTGCAAGACCTGGCTCTTCTGTCCCAGCACTCAGTCATGAGGAGGCTGGAGGTGTTCAGTCTTAGTCAGCCAGGTGTGTGGTCAGCTTAGCTGAGATAGCATTCAAGCTCCTGTTATTCACATATTCAAAAACATGGACAGGACATAGAAAGTAACCAATATACAGGAGACATACTGAAAAACTTACTTTAAGGTACCTAGGGCTCCAAACACACATGCACAGAGCAAAATTGTGTTTGTATTAGGGCTGTCAATCGATTAAAAAAATTAATCGAATTAATTACATACTCTGTGATTAATTAATCTAAATTAATCGCATATATATTTTTTGCTGTGACAGTATTTTAAATATTTAAATTCAAATGAATCATTGAATAATCAGCATTAGTGACATTAAAGTTCAAAAACTCTTTTATTATTATTTTCACTGTTCAAATAATGGCCATAATAATCTATGATATGACCTAATATGCTGAGGAAATCAATTCAAAAGTTTTTTTTCACATACAAGGCATTTCAGGCCACAGATATAACCTAAAATAAATGAACACCGTTTTTTAAAAGTAAATGTTCCAATTTAATGATCTAGGCAGCACATTTTCTTCTCTCTCCTTTATTTTACAGTCTAATGGTTACTGACTAGAATGTCTCGGGGTCAAAGGTCACACGGAATCAATTAATCTGCTTTTTTTTTTTTTTTTTTTTTTAAACAGTTATTTTTTCTCAAATTAATTAATCAAAATGAATCAGTTATTTTGACAGCCCTAGTTTGTATTGAAATGAATGAAGCAAAACCTTTGCTGACCCTGCTGTGGTACACCCTATGGTTTTCCAGGTGGCCACCCTCACAACTGGAATGCCATCAGTAAAGAGTGCCTGTCTCTGCTGACTGAGCTGACTCAGAGGCTGGTGGCTCACCACGATGCAGTAGCCTCCAATGGCCGTGCCAAGTCCCAGTCCAGCAGCAGCACCGAGACCAAGTCTGGATCGTGGGGCTCAGGTATAGAGTTTAGTGACTGCCATTTAGGTCGTGTATGAGTTTAGTTCGTTTTGTAATTGTACATCTTTTTCAATTAAGGTGTGTGGAGAAAATCAAGTCCTCTTCTTACTACTAAATTAGGGATTATTGTCTTCCATCTGGGTGCGGTGGTTACATTGTAAGCCTAACCTAACACCAGCAGCATTAGTATTGAGATGTTCAAGATGAGCAAGTTTGTATGTAAACCCTGCCGGTTGAAAAAGCTAGGCTGGCTATTCCGGCCTTGTGCTTGTATGTAAACCCTACAGGTTGCAGGAGCTGGACTGGCTATTCCTGCAGGTTGAAAGAGCTAGACTGGCTATTCCTGCCATGCGCAGCTTGTTCACTCTCTGCTCTGACTTGCAGTGTCATCGGGGGCCACGGACCTTCCGAAGACGCCTCTTCCCAGCCACATCCTGAAGACCCCGGGCTCCGTGTTCCTGCGCTCCTCCGTGGGGACGCTGCACAGCCCCCTGACTGCCCCCTTCACCCCCGACCTGGACAGCCCCTTTTCTTCCCCTTCCATCCGGCGTCTGACCGCGCCCCAGGAGCCCAGCTCACCCTGGTTCGGCACCGTGCAGAGCCCCCATGTCATGAGGGGTCCCAAGCTCTGGAGCGCCTCAACAGGTCAGTTACAGCCCGGCAAATACCTTTGGACCATTTCTTAACTTTTAAGAATAAATACCTGTCCTGAGCTCACTACTGCACTCTATTACTCTGTACAGAGAGATTCATTATTAGTCAAATTGCTTATCTTAGACTAGCTGTCTTCCTCCTGCATTGATTGATTTACCAATTGATGGATTGTTTGTTTGTTTCTTTCTTTCTTTCTCAGATTCTCAGAGTAATGGCAGCACCACTGCCAGTCCTGCTCCTGCTGCTGCTCCTGGCCCCAGTCCCCCTCCAGCCGATCACAAACCCAGTTTCCTCTCCCAGTGGCTTCAGAACCGCAAGGAACAGGTACTATGCCCAGACTCCTCAGCACTCACCCCCATACATAAATAAATACATACATACATACATACATACATATGCTACACACCTCAGCTGATCAGCTGTACGTTTGCTTTAATTTTGTTTCTTCCGCTTTTGAAATTGTCCCGTTCAGGTGAAAGGTTTCATGGCAAAGAGGGTGCTGGTTATGTATTTATTTACCAAGGTAAGGTTGGGTAGGTTGCATGTGTGTGCACCCTGGGAACAGGACGGGGTGGTGGAGGCACACACATTCAGTTTTGCATGCTCCACTGCCCATAGCTCCGATGAATGGAATCCATGCACTACTGTCGTCGTCCATATACGATCGTCTCCGTTTATCCCGACTGGTTTCAGTGTGTTTGCATGCGGGGGATTGGTGTGGAGTAGATTAATGCTCAGAGGGTGCGTTCGTTTGATCCTGTCGTGTCTGTGTTTTACCGAACTGTTTGATGTGTAGAAATAGAATGTGGTGCAAACCCCTAGAGCTCTAGGTTTGTGCCAGAACTAAAAATGACCTATAAAATGCCAAATAATTTGTACCTTATCCCATATCCATTTTTTTTTGCCAAAGTTGAGGCACAGTAATTGATAGGGGCTGTTGTTTAATTATACCTGTCAACAACCGCTTGAACATTTGAATGCTGGCATGAATTTAGGGCCTTTAATGCAGTTCATTATTACTGGTACTCTAATCAATAATTAATAATAATCTCACATCATTAGTTTCTAGACCTCTGTTCACCTGGCTTCTTAATGGCACCTTTCCCCTAAGGGTGATGGTGGTGTTTTTGTTTTTTCTGGGTTAGCCTATTTCTGAGCTAGATTTGTATTCCCTCAATATTTTTGCAGTCCAATGCAATGGTTTTGCTTTCCCATTTAAACCTAAGCGCTGCAGGACTATAAAAACTATTACAAGGTAATGCAAAACTATTGTGTGGGAACACAAATCTATTGTTAGGGGATGAGGGGGCATTGTGAGGGAATGCAAACGCATAGTGGGTGAATGCTAATACTAGAAGAGCTGTTGCTAAAAGATCACCACCGCAACTCTTCGAGGGCACAATCACCTGAATCATTAAACTTCTTAAACATGAGTAAGTTATAACAGATTTTAATAGCAACAGATTTTTTAGAATCTTTGAAAATGCCCTTTTTCACCTCAAATCATGGCTTTACTGTATCTTATGTTTTTTTTTTTTCTCTCCATTTGTTTGTTTTGCAGCTTCCAGAGGCAACGAGCCAAGCTTTGTTTGCCGACAGCCAAGCTCACATTTGGGCTTTAGAAGGTTTGAGGGGCCATTTGTAACTTGATCACATAGTTTATCTTCCTCAGCGTTGGTTTAAATGAAAAGTAAGACTTGAGTGATAGCGTTGGGTTCACGTTTGGAGTAATTTGAAACGGCTTGAAGGTCCTGCCCTGTCAACCAGCATGGAAAAACTGCCAGGGTTCGCAAATAGTGTGTGGACTTTTTCACAATGAGCCTGTCAGCGTATTTATGTCCACTGGGATTTTGGGGTATTCATTTTGGTGGAATTCTGCCAATTTGTTGGTTGGTTATTGTGTATTGTGTTGATCTTCTAATGTCAGGGTTGTCCCACCTGGTGGTGGCGTCCTATTCAGAGGATCGCTTCGGGGTTGTGCAGACTACACTACCAAGTATTCTTAGCACCATGCTGGTGCTGCAAGAGGTAAGGGTCTGAAGCATTACCTTCTATTGGCATTTAAACATTAAAACAGCAGGACTCCACATCAGCAGGTGGAAGGAGTTTCCAGGCTACAGGGTTCCCAGGGGTCATGGAAAACCTGGAGAAGTCATGCCATTGTAAAATCCCATTCTCCAGGCCTGGAGAAATTATGGATTTCTGCAAATTCATTGAAAGTTTTAAAAAAGTCATGAAATTTAATTTAGTCATACCAGGGACGTAGGTATGAGCTGGCATACATGCCACAGAAGTTCTTCATAGATATAGAATGGTGGAGGAGAAAACACCTTTTTTCCATTCTTGTTGTTTAACCTTTTACTACAAGCTTCACGAAATTCTGTCTTGGTTTAGTGATTAATGTAGGGCAAAATCCCTACAGATTTTATGTATGCATGCTTTATAGAGCCCAACCGATATGGGATTTTTAAAGACCAATACCGACCGTCCTCATTTTGAGGTAAACTCTCCTATGACTTATATTTCCATTTTGCTGCTCTGCCGCTCTTGCACTTTCTATAGCCGAAATTGAACCATTTTAACTTTGATAAAAATAGCTATAATTCAACTTTGCTGTAAATTATAGCAATTTTGCACTGAGCCCAGCAGCAAGCACAACACAAATCTTTGGGCCATTCACTTAACCCAGTGCAACCTAGCAGTGAGTGGAGTGCATGGCACCTCCTATATGTAAGCCCCTTATGTGCGACCACAGAGAATGCTTTGTTTTTTTTATCATTAATCGCTACTTATTAGCCTCATTTGCTCAAGGAGGGCACTCTACCTAGGTCCGGAAAGAGGGCTAGAATAGACAAACGATGGCTATTAGCTGACGCTATGGTTGTGGCTAACTACCTTAGCTACATGGTCAGAAAATTTATGGAATGACAGCCGAAAGAGAAAGTTATAGTGCTGTTAAGCTACTCAGTATAACCACATTTATGTTTCACAAATACACCAACAGTCAAGTAAGCCTCCCCACTCAACCCATGCTAACATTATTTTACTGTTGGACGTAACGTTAAGCTGAAAAGACAATGCTGGAAAATTAGATGAAGAATCCCTATTTGGCTTTCCTTTACTACATTTAAAATAATTATCGGTTATAAACACCGATACTGATAGATCCGCAAATAGCTAATATCGATACACCGATTTATCAATCAGGCTCAAATGCTTTAGTTTTGTGACGGTAACATTTCTCTTTGTTTTTGATGGCAATAAGCATTTTGGCCTATATCTCAGCTTCAACTGAGCAAAAACTTGTGGCTAAAGGCTACACAGAACAGTCTGAATATAGAGAATCCACACAATAGAGATCAACTAACTGTTCCTCTTGTTCACTGACTGTCCCGCTCACTGATTTCTTGTTTTTGTTTGTTTGTTTGTTTGTTTGTTTGTTTGTTTTTTAACTTTAGGCAGTGGACAGACACTTCAAGCTGCCCCACGCATCTAGCAAGCCTCTGAGGTCCACCTGCAGCATGGGAGAGTCCACCTACAAGACCCTGCGCTTTGCTATGAGGGCTGCACTCAAAACCGCCATATACAGGATAACCAACACCTTTGGGGAGCACTTACAGTAAGCCAAGTTGTCACAACAACGACCATATTTAGTACCACGTAGTTCTCAACCAACCAACTGTTGTAACCATTTGAAAAGTGTTTTTTTTTTTTTTTTTTTTTCTTTCAGTTTTTAGTGGTAAAATTTCATTGAACCGGTCCTAATTGTACTTCCTTTTTTGTAGTGCTGTGCAGATGTCCACTGATCACAGAAAAAGGCTGCAGCAGTTCCTCGAGTACAAAGAATAAGATGGACTCCATGGGATTCCCATGCCTATCTGTCTGGGACCTCTGTGCTTTGTGGCCACAACTATGTCTGTCTGTCTGTCTGTTTGCTGGCCCACACACAAATGTGGTTATCAATTTTGCACCGATGCATGGTATCAGTGAGAAGCACAGACAACTTGATGAATTACAAATCACACAGGAGGCTGTCTGAGTAGTCCTTTGCTCCTGCTGTGGGACACTGTACCCTCTGCCTTCACAGCTAATGAAACATTTAGGACTCACTGGTCAGCTAACTGGCAGCACAAGAAGACCCTCAATCATGAGCAAGAGACAGTTCCAACAAGAAGATTGGTTGCCCCCCCCCCCCCCCCCCCTTTTCATTTTCCTTTATTAGTATTTAATAAGAAAGGTGGAATGTACACATTAGACTGAAATGATGTGTCTCACATGTGTTTATGTACCTTTACATTCTCTTTGACATGCTTGTTGTGTAACCTGTTTGTTGAAGCCCGGGCTGTGTTTAATTTCATTTGATTAAGAATTAATCCACAGGTGAAGAGAGTGGTATTGTTTTGCCTGTTCTTGAAAACATCTTCCTTGTTAAGTGCCCTTCTTGTTCAGACCATAGACGTCACCAGAGGTCTTGTGTTTTCTCACCTGTTTCCTGAATGGTTGCTGGTTTTCATATATAAGGGGTTTGTGGTCTTTCACCCTTTAGTAAATGCAATCGGAGATCACACATTTGTGGCACATTATGAGTGAAAACTGCAGCTTGGAGGACACACTGTTTGTACATTTGAAGTTAATAAATAGCTTTGTACTTGTATAAAATGCACATTTGCAGCAATCTCCTACTATTATAACACAAATATTTTGTTAATTTGACCACTGTACTGATTCACATACCACGTACCCTTTGGCCATTTATTTACAGTGTGCGGTAGGGGTCGCTGTTGAAATATAAACCTAATTTGCTGTAGTCAGCACACGCTCAGGGAGCTGTCTCAAATGTATGCTCTAGTCTATCACACTGTCATAACCGTGAAAAGAAGTACAGTAGTCTACTTTTTTAAGTTGGTGTGCTGAAGAGGGATCATTGATGGCAGTGGACAACTTTTGGGATGTGTGTGCAGTCTGAAGAGATGCAACGCTGATAAGATTTAAATGTTGGCCTATGCATCGCTCTTCAGGGGGTTGAAAGTCATGTGCACAACATCGGTACATTTATGGTTAAGTGCTAGGAAGACAGTGAGGTAGCATAATGTCAGATACACTGTGTTAATTTATGGGGTCCACGTCTAGGCAATTTGAGCTTTAAAATCTGAAACACATCCCACCTTCGAAGGGGGAGGAGGTGGAGGTTTGGGAGATCCGACTGCACGCAAAGAGATGCACAAGACCGAGAAACATGGTGCAGTCTTTGCATTGGCATACAATCAACTTCATATGATTTTTCGGTAAGTGGCAATTCAACAGTTCAACAGAGTTGTTTCTTTGGAAAAACAAATATGTGCAATGGGCTACCTTTAAACTGTGCTTCGTGGTGTGTCATGTCCCAGTTTCTGATGTCTTGCTTTTTGAATGAAGAAAAGTTATAGCCTACACTAAATCCTGCCGTTGAGTTAAGTTTATAAATGAGCTATGTACGCTGGGAATGCCTCGTTCTGTGAATCGTAGGATGCTGCTTCATTTACTTGACTGATTTTGAAGTTATTTGCTGGGGGAAAAAAATCAGTTTACAGTTTGCTATATTGCGCAGATGTGGAAATTGTATTGCATGTGTAGCCTATCAGTTATTACGATGACATTGGTGCCTGAATTTTTGATGGTGAAAAAATGATTTCTAAAATGTGACTATGCTGCACTTGTCATTGAAATGGTCTCAACTTAAAAAGCCATACTGATTTATCGAAACTAAACATTGGAGCACCAAAAAGCATCATCTAGGCTTGTGGTAGCCTATGATGTTGATCCTGTTATTCAAAAAGCTTCTCGTTGCACGTGGGCTATGCATTTATGCTTGTCTAAAAATTAATGAGAGCATGCTTGATATAAAATGTATGTTTTGATAAATGTTGTCCCTAAGGTTTGCATAAATCCATCCCTGTAAGAGTAATAATGTAAGAGTAGTTCTATTCTGATAAGTGATTCTTTAGTAGAACGCAGCGCCCTTTCACTCGCTGGAATGGAAATCGTCACCAATGTTATTAGTCTAATTTATTGGCTTTATTATGAAGTCTTCCTAGGTCGTACAGTTTTTGCTTACAAATTTGAAAGGGGGAAATTCATTGTTCCCCAATGTCTTCCAGTTCCCCCATCAATTCCCAGGGCTGGAGAAGCATGTGAAAATGTTCAGTGTGGAATCTGGATTGTCTATCAATTCTAAATTCTTTTTACCAGCATTAGGTTATATTTCTGGCAGGGCATTCATTTTTCATGAAAGTGTCAGGCCATTCTCCATCAGTTTAAGAATATAATGGCTTGATCATATTTGGGGTCACCATAAAATGGATCTTCCGTCCTGATTCTGGTATCTGTCATACTTCAGGCTATTTTTACAGAACATTGCATTTCATTTAAGAAGATCAGCCTTGGGAAACAGAATTTTTCTCTGCTAAGGAACTGCCTGTGGAGAATGAGGAGGTCTCGCTCTCTTTCTCACGGTCTGTTTTAGATTGAGGGCTTCTCGCTGTTATAAAATTGGATGTATCTTTTGGCTGTTCATTTCATTCATGAAGCAAACTGCAACTCAAATGCCAGATGCCATGTTTTCACCTACTTCATTTATCAAGCTTTATGAGTATTAGGTCTATGTCAAGGATATATCATTGTAGTAAAATTTCATCACTTCATGTAGGTGTAGGCTACTATGACCTATTGCTTGCCCTCTCTACAGGTTCCATGGTAATCTCCCTGTGTCCTTAAACAACTTATTAAGATGTATTGAGGGTTTTCACCGATGTGACCACCTGGGCAGTATCCCGGATGCACGGGCATATTTGAGGCACCCGGTGTAAAGAACTGAACTGAGACAATGGAGTATTGTGCGCTTTGGATAGGCCCTACTTTAAATAAATGTAGCCATGTCTAAACAACAGAAAAGCTTATCAAAACACGTCCAAGATGCAAAGGCAGATAGGGAAGGAGTTGGACCACAAGAAAAGGTGTGACATTTCGAGAAATTATGGTTTATTGGCGGTGCAGATCCCTATGAGTTGACACCTGAATGAGGAATAACCGGGTTGTCATAGATCCAAGAAGAGGGAGCCAACTCGTAGGTATTTTACTCGTAGCACTAGTATGTTTTTCTGTCAATATTTGGAAGATGTTTGATTTAACTGTAAGTTATTTCTGAAAGAAAAGTTTTATTGAATTAACTCATTGTCGTGGCATGCCTGAAGTGTAGACATTATAGCATTAGCATAGAGAGGACAGAAGTCAGCATGAATGTTAAAGTCCTGAATTGAAACACCAAGCCTAATAACTAAAGAGCTATATATTTAAAAAGAATATATGCTTTGCCTTTGTCCTGTTAAAAATCCCCAAACTTGATAACTTGATCTAATTAGATTTTTTTGGTGGACAACATGGTATTTCACATGCATCAGTACCAAATTTTTATGATGAAAATCACATTTTTGCGAAAGCCCGTCCATATAGAGGTCAATTTGACATATTTCACTTTCTCAAGACATGCCTCTGCCGATATGTTGTGATATAAAGGTTTAAAGTTTACGATTTGATAAGCTTAATCATTGTAGGTCTTTAAGTGCACACCAAATTTTGTGAAATTTCATCAGTAGGGGGCTCTGCAATTGATACATTTCAATATCTGGTTGGACCCCGATGATCAATAAGGATTCATTTGTGGGATTAATCTATGATTCTATGATTTATGCCTGGATCTACGTGGCCCTTTTGACATGACACACTGTCACAACCATACACAGACTCAAATATAAACACAAATACACAAACACACACAACAACTCAAACTGCACGTTTACACTGCACACACACACTTACACAGGTATACACACCGACACATACACACACACACACACACACACACACACACACAGTGATGCATAATAACTACTACTTCATAATAATAGAATAGAATAATAGATGTATACTTGAGAAATGTGTATCAGATGTGCATTTGGGTTTCACCAAAGTATACTTTTTGCACACTTGTCTTAGTAAAGCAGTGTGCAAACATTCGTAGAAGCACAGGCATGCATTACCACACAGGCACATGTGGTACAGTTTGGTGCAGTTCCATGTAATTTTGTTATTTTGGTTTTCTGTTCAAGCTGTTTATACAGTGTATATTGCTGTAATTCATTCTCCAACAGTCACTGAGTTACCAAGATTGAGGTTTACAAACAACTGCAGGAGTAGGTAGGGCTTGATGTTGTGCTTTGCTGTGCTTTATTTTCTTCGAGGAGCAGGTGGCAACACATTGATAAATGATAAATATTCCAGGTAACAACAGTAAGATATTGGAACATCTGTCAGTTGTATTTGTTGAACCCGTTTCCAACTCATGTTGGCAGCTGTGTGATTTGTATTGGATATTAAAATAATGAAACATTTCACCTTTTGGTCTCTTCAAAAGAGAGGGTGACATTTGTTAGTATATGCACACTTTTGTTGGGAATGCTTAATACCACCTGATAAAATTCTTCAAAGAAACAATCCTCATGAATAGCCAAACACTGCAAATAGTTGTATATTGTAACAGTAAAATACCAAGAACAGTTTGTTCCATTGCAGTTTTTAAGGTTATCTGCATTCTGAGTAGTTCTGTAGTTCTGAGATATTAAGCTTCAGAGTTTTAAAATTCGACAAGTGGAACAAGCCTCTTTATACATACATAAATTATACATGCATACAACTTCAAGAAACATCTCAAACCTCACCTTATGAAGATCACAGATATGTCAATAACTCAATTTTGACTTATAATTCTGAAGGGGATGAGTTGTTGTTAAAGAAAAGATCAGATGGATACTCAGACTAATTGACGTGATGGACGAGCATCACATGGAGGGCAGTTGCATGAGAACTGGATGGCTTGGTTAGTATAGACCACTGTGCAACCACCACTGGTCTTAATTACTGAACACAATATCCATCCCTCCACCTCACACAGATAGAACAATTGTCCATTTGTCTATGCACTAGAATGGCAATGTGAATACATTTACTATAATTAAGATCAGAGCCAAAAAAAAAGCGATCTTAGTTACAGTTGAGCAAAGTCTCATGTCATGTTGTTTTCTTCTCAAAAATGTCTCTGAATGCAGTTAGTGTGCCACAATAGACATGGACACCCATGGCGTAGGCTGAATCTATGTAATTCCATCTTTTGTTCTAATTCAGCCAGAACATTCAGCTATTGTGGTTATGCATATTGATTTAAAAAACTCAGCAAATTCCATTTCTCTCTCATTCTTACTCACTCTCACTCACTCTCTCTCTCTCCTCAGTTTTAGGCCAGGGTCTTTGATATCGCTTTTTCTGTATTAAACCCAACAGACTGCCAGCTGTGCTGCACAGTATACTGGTTATAACACACCGACCATACTTGCCGTTTTATTGCATCTACAGTGCACCCATTTGTGTGAACCTGCATATTTTTCTTCAGTTTTGCAATACTCGCTCATGCTTCAAACCCCTGATGGTTGACAATGTTCCCAAGGCCTCACAAAGCAGGCTATAATAATGATTCTAAGCCTGCCTGTGAAGGCCTCTCGTAAACTGTCCAGTTATGGAGGTGAGGGCTGAGAAGTCCTGAGCTCTGCCTGGGTTTGGTGTCGTGCTCTGGGCCGCCTGAGCAGCAGATGATCCCTCTGTCTGGTGGTTTGGATTGGGCCACTGTCATTTCAGTGGTATTTCCTGCCATCTGTACTCTCTGCAGAGCCTGCACACAGATTTGCACTTGCGCTTGTAAATGTTAGGATCTGGAGGCACTGCGCTGTGGCTGCCTGCAGCTCTCCTCTGGTGATGACGGGGTTAGTCAGGTCCTGTGAAATGTGTTACTTCTGATGACCAAGAGTCTGACACATGCTGAGCTGTTTTAACCTTCAAGGACTTTATCTACGCATCCCTTTGGGGTATTGTGCATGTGACCAATCTAGATGGACAGACCTGCAGTGAAGACGTAAGCATGGTCTGGAAATATGTGTGTACGTGGGAGTTTTCCTGAAGAGTACCGTCATCCCAAGAAGGCTTGTGTTGTGGCTCTAATTTAAATGGCGGGCTAAGTGCAAGGCAAAATCTATTCGCTGCTTTAATGCCTTGAGCAATATTCTAAGCACCAACATCAGTAGGTCAGATCAATGTTCCCACACACTACACGCTAGCTATAACTCATGTGCAAGACACCATTGACATTACATTTTGCCCGTCATTTAAATGATGCCATGAAGGTGAAGGCGTGTGCCTGATGTCATGGTGTGTAAACCGGAGTGTAATCAGGCATAAGAAAAGCTACTAATGTGCTTTTGATTTTACTAAAAAAATAAACAAAATGTTTTTCCACCTCACTATAGTTAGATTAACATACAAGATGATGATTGAACCTCAAAGTTGCCATATTGCTTGTGGTTTAAATGTGCCTAGTGTTTGTTAAAGAGTTTCTCCACTAAGTGCCGTATGACACTAAAAGACTTGGCGGCACGTCTACTGTGGATCGTTGTTTTAGCTGTTAGTTATACCACCTTTGAAGGTGGTTTGTGAAAGAGGGCCTTTTCTTGGAATGGTGCTGCCACGCACAGCGGGAATGCGAGGGCCTAGACTGTGCCAGAACTCACACGGGAAGCCAGAGGTTTTGGCCAGTGTTTGTTTTCGCTTTCTGTAAAATAAACGTGTTTCATTACTGTGTAAGTAAATAGAGCATGTCTGGACTTTGTTGTATCTCCGCTGTAAATTACCCTGTTTTAACACTCAGTGGTGTCTCAACACACACACTTTGGCAAAGACGTTTTTGGCCCTTGTATATCTCGGGCCTACTGTGTGCTTCCTTAGTCCTTAGCAAAGAGCAACAGATTGACTGGCAGATTGACTTAATAAAATGAGGTCATTAACACTTCACAGATGCATTTAAACATGTATGATTAGTTGGACCAGTGTCAAACTTCAAATCATAAGCATTGAAATCAGCAGTTATGGAATTCAGTTGGTAATGCTGACATAGTTTGTGGAAAAGAAAACCGTAAAATCTGCATATACCTGTTTTTATTTTGTTGTACAACTTGTTCTTCCATATGGATGCTGTGGAATATTCCAGCTTTCAAAATAGCCTGTGTTTTCATATATGGGTTTTCCACACATCAGATTCTCAGTTCAAGTTGTCACCAAAGTAAGGATCTTAAGCCCCTGACTGCCACGTCAGGCATATTCCCCAGTTTCTCCATCATTCTGGTAAATTGCCTTTGCAGACTTGTCTAATGGCCCATCTGCTAACATGTAACTGACTCAGATTAAATCACCATAACAGATTAAAAGCTTTTCTTTGTGTCTACACTAGCAAAGCTGCTGTGTGATTTATGCATGTAGATATACGTATATGTTATCATATGTTTTCATTTTGAGATTTTTTAAGAATGGTATTTGGTGTTTGATGAAACTTGTTGGTCAAATTTGGTGTTCCTGTTTTTTTATAATTTCAAACACTACAGTTTACCACACACCACAAACTTTATACCTAGGGAATTAGTTTCTTACCAGTGCAGCTGGTCTCTTAGCATCTTTAAATGTTTTCATATTTTAATGCTGAGTCATTAGTTTTCTTGGAAGCCTTGGTTTCCATTATGAAATCAGATTGAATCTGGTTTGTTGCATTGTCACTGCTTCAGCAAGTTCAAGGCCAAGATATTTACTCTTGAGAGGAACACATTGCCTCTCCTGGAACTGAACAGCTGTTTTAAAGGAACTTCAATGATATCTAAAACAGAGCAGGTTTTAACAGAAAGCACATGCTTTTCTTATATCAAATGGATGGCATGCTAAATACTCTTTCCCTTTCTACCCACAGTTCCACATACAGTTTATTTTCCTGTACCAAATATACAAGTATATATACTCTTTTGATCCCCTGAGGGAAATTTAATACAAGAAGAGGTCTGTACAAAATCTGTATGACAATGCAGTTCTTGCTGATGGAGTATTGAAATTCAGAGGTATGTTAACACTGTTTAAAAATAGCCATTCACTAATTGACATGGATAAAATGACACAGCATTGAAGACAATGCAGAAGGAAGTAGCAGAGTGTTTCAAAAAATATATTTTCCACATCTGTTTCAGATTGCATGGGTCCCTCCGAGACCCAAACAGGGGCTCTGAACCGTGAAACGTAACAGAATTGAATGCTGAAAACTGGGTGTAGAATGAGAAAAAAAGGCAATCTGTCTTCAACAGCAACACATTGTTGTGCAGGATTGCAGTGTATTGTGGCTATAAAAAAACATTTAAAGTAGTATGATTGGATGTGAAAGTTCTGTTATGGAAAAATGTCGATTCACTTGCCTGAATATGGGGTGTAATGAGAAAGTTACAGAAGTATTCATTTGTGGAATGAAATGGTACTTTGCACACTCACAAGTCAAGTCAGTCAAGTCAAGTTTATTTCTATAGCGCATTTCATACACAGAGGTCATTCAATGTGCTTTACATAAACAAAACATAGAAGGGCAATATAGTCAAAGAATAGTTCAAAAGGTAAAAATCCACAAGAAAGGGATTCACTGCTTTCCCAATGCTTTTGCATCCATTTGCTACACCCTCCCATCCACTGTAAATAACTCAATCCAAAACAGAATGTGGAAAGAATGAGATGTGCTCATCCTAATTGCACTCCACAGTGTCATTTCAGACATCTATATTGTCAACCGCCAAATTGTTAAATGGCCACGGAGACTAGCACAAGGACATTTACATCATTGATTGTAAATCTCAAGAATAACCAATTGATTGGTGCCTGTGTGTAGAGTTCCATTAACTGTACAATTACTCCAGAACATTTTGTGGAGCTTTAATCATCTTTCACTTATTCACAAAAACAATTCTACAAAACAAGCCCCAGGCTGCATGGCACCAAGAAAGGTCTTACAAACATGCCCAAAAGACCTAATGTCCTTTCAGGAGGATAATGATCATATTATTCCAAAGAAATGCTGAGACATTTCCAGAGACATGATGATGATTTGGTCCATTGTCATGTTTTTGTTCATTCTGTGTCCACTTTCTACACAGTCTGTGAAATGGTTCATTTTGAGTCACAGGTCAAATTAATGGAGCATTGGAATATATAAAACCACTGACTGAAGTTTACCTATTGAGTTGGATGTTTACACATTTGTCACTGATGTAATTGGTGATGGAAAAATGAACAGTCACTTTATTACAAATGTCTAACTAATTAAAATTACTCAGACATGTTAGACGTTTTGACAGATTTATGCTTTTGATCTTGCATGCAGTCAGAACCAAGGCGTTTTTGTAGGGGAACCTCCCTGTAGCATGTAGCACATACATACTGGCTTTTTGGCATTGGCACTGCCCCTCATATTGCGGCCACATTTGCACTCTCAGAAGCTTTTCTAATTAGCTTCCCACCGCACTTCTGGCGAGAAAGACGCCATGCCTTTAGTGTGGAGAACGGGACAGATTTACTGGAAGACCAATAATACTATTAAACAGAGTGTACCAGGAAACTACAGGCATAAACTCACAAACCGCTTCCAGGATCATTAAGTAAAAACATAGACTTTTTTTTTTTTCAAGTTGCCACATGTTGACTTCATGATTTGATTATAGTCTTTCTGGAGACTCTGTGGTTGGTCATATATAGCATCACTCTATATTGTGGTGTAGATTTCAATCACAGTACAGTGTTGTTGGTGGGATAAAAAAATGAGCACTGACAAACAAGTGGAAGAATTCAGAAAGACGGGAATCCGTAATATGATGGCCATAATGTTCCACAAAAATGTAGAGTCATAAATAGACCCTGTAGTAGACCTCATATTAGATCATGTGCTCTAATGAATAGATACTGTCACAGCACAGATGTCTGAATGAGCCACACTGTGAACCAAGATATCTTGTTTTAGATCAGATGGATAAAAAGTGGAAGCGTTTATGTTTTAGAAATTTAGGAATTATTTAGTCTGATTCTTTTCACTCTCCATAGAGACTTGATCTATCTGGGGTCCGCATTCTTTAACACTTCATTGAGACTGTAGAAATCTGAAAACCAAATCACATTTGGTGAAATGACCTTTTAGGGAAGTGATTGCAGGTCTATATTTTTTTTCTTGTTTTTTTTTTTTTCTTCCTTCAGGCCGTAAGTTTTTTTGTCAATGGCTGCCATATAGATAAAACCTTGTTCTGAAAACCATATCACAAAACCTGTCGGCCATGAAAGGTTCCTGAGATCCTGATCCTGCAGGGCTGTTTGTTTTCTTTGCTCATAGCACTGGTGCTACAGATATCGATAGTTTTGTAGCACAATCCACAAAATCCTTAGCATCCTGAATTTTTGTAGCATGTGCTACATATGTAGCACTGTACAGCCCCGTTGTACAGTAGTGTGACTGTTGGACAGCCATGGGCTTTGCTCAGCTCTGGCCTGTCTGCTTCTCATTAGTGGTGAGATCTGCTCCATTAAGTCTCCCGCCTGCGCTAGGCTCTGCATCCTCATCTGGCCCATGTTCCAGGCCATCTGACACGGCACAAGCCACTGTTTGTTCCTCCGGCCGGCCCACGGGGTTGGAGATGTCATTCAGACCAAAATCGCACTGACAACTTGCACACCTTACAAGAAGTACAAATAAACATGTCCGCAGGCTGCGAGCAGATTCTGAATGGCCTTGGCGCAGATGGTGCGGGATCCATTTTGCTGTACATCAGCTGACCTTCCTTCTAGTTTGTCTGTTGTCTGTCAAGGTTTTATAAAAGACTAGATGTAGATGGAAGGTCACTTTGGTGGAGCTCAGAAAACCTGCTGCCCCACTCCCAAGGGACAAGAATAGAGCCTATATATATATATATATATGGTATAAATGTGTAATGTATGTGGGTCCTGAGGTAGATATGACTAATTCTTCTTTGACTAAATTGTCTTATTTTCTTAATCCTCCAGTTGAGAGAGCACAGCAGTGCAAGCTGATGAGAGGAAAGCTGGCTGCGCTGAACCAAACAGAAGAGTAGAAGTGGATCCAAAATGACACAGAGAATTAGTCACTGCAGTTATCTGATAGTCCAGTGCTCCAGCACCACACCAAACAGCAGCAGACTCTTTCAAGGTACCTACATCATTGATCTCACTCAATCTTAGTCACTAATAATCCCAGACTTTCAAAGCGTCTGTGGTAACAGATTCCGGCAATTGTATTGAATCACATCCAATGTTTCTGTCTTGTAGGTTTTCAGCGAGAATAGAATATGTGCAGGTGCTGTGGCACCTCCTGTTTAAGCGCATTTGGTCTCCTGCCCATTCAGAGAGGACAGCAGGAGACTCTCAGGTCCAGCTCACAGACCAGACCTTTAAGGGCCTCGACCAAATAAAACGCTGTTCCAGGTGTCCTCATGGGACCAACGAGCCTTGGTCCTTCTGAGGTCCAGCTCAGTCCCTATGGCCTCCGACAAGGATTTGGTATTGAGGAGAACCTCCATCCCTTTCCATCGCCCCCAGGGAGCTCGCAGCATATGACCAACTCGGTTCTCCTGAGCAACATGTATTGTTTCTCCCCCATGTCTCCGGTGTCTGTGGCCTCAGAGGACATAGGCATGGTCTCCAGCATCAGCTCCAACCAGAAGGCCACTGCCACTTGTCTTCGAGTCTGCAAAGAAGGGTCTCGTCCTGTGGTTGGCTGTCCTCAGGTCCAGCTGCCTCAAAGTTCGCACAGTTCCAAGAACTGTGTCCATCCACTGACCTCCTCGATGTCCCTCACCTCCTCACCTCTGTTCTACTCCTCCTCCTCTTCCTCCTCCTCATCTTCTTCAACCACCAACCTTTCCCTCTGTTCCTCGTCTGTGCACCTGAGCTCTGCCCCTCTCCCCACGCCTCCTCTGTCCAGAGCTGGCCACCACGACAGCATCCGAAATGTCCCTCTACAACAGCAGCAGCTGGACCTACATGGGCCGCTGCCCGTCGCTCTCAAGCAGGAGCCGGGCGACGAGTTGTTCCTGCCGTGCAACCAGGCGCTTTTTCACCTTAAGCACGAGGAGGATCGAGCGCGTCTCGGCCAGGAACGCCACCGCCGTCCGGCGCCATGTGGCACCTTACCATCACCACACGAACACCTCCACTCCCAGCAGTGTCTGCCCACGGATCTGAAGGACCACTGCCTCATGACCTCCAGGCACTCGTCCCAGGAGCCCCACGCCCAAGCTGGGCAGCCGTGCAAGGGCAGGGAGGGGGGTGAAATGTGCATGTCCCCCCGAGACGAGCAAGCCTGCCAGTGGCTGGACTGCTGCGCTGCCTACAAGCAGACAGAGGAGCTGGTGAGGCATATCGAGAAGGTTCACGTGGACCAGCGGAAAGGCGAGGACTTCACCTGCTTCTGGGCCGGCTGCGTGCGCCGCTACAAGCCCTTCAACGCCCGCTACAAGCTCCTGATCCACATGAGGGTCCACTCTGGGGAGAAGCCCAACAAGTGCATGGTGAGTTGAACTAAATGTTATGAAAACACGATTTAATCCACTGCCTCTTGCTCAAGGCAGTGGACTACAGATAAGTCTCTTTACAATATCCTGCTATTCCTTACGGGCTCAGTAAGCATCCATCAGCAATCTCACGTTCAGACCAAGAAGAGAAAGAGATAGACATACTTGAAGTGGACCAACAGCTGCAGTCTATGTCCACTCTTGAGATGTGATGTGAATGCTTATGTAGTCATGCTTTTATAGAGGGCATAGGTATATAAACAGAGTCTATAATTTGAGAAAGTTTTCACATTGTTGTTTGTCACAATCGGTCACAGAAATTAATTTCCCTGCAAATGCTTAATGAGAGCACTGTTTTTCCCCTCGCTTGTAATAAATAATAAAAGAATCCCTGGCCCGATCAGGACGAAACTGCTCTGACTGCTGTGAGGTTTAGTGGGTAAAGCTGAACTGATGCACGACCTCAGCTCTCCTCAAACCCACAGGTCTCATCGCTCATGGACACTTGACTAATAAGAGGTCTGCCACATTGATTTTGCCATCAGTGACCTTTCCAGACAATTGAACTTAAATTATGTGGTCAAATTGCACACTGAAGATGGAGAGGCGGTTTGAGCTTTTCTCTTCTTGTCTCTTTTGGTGTATTGTTTCACTATGCATTGCACACAGAAGGCTTCCCTCAGGAAAGGCCAGGAATGTTCTGGAGTTTTGAGAAGAGTTAGTCCTTATGTGGGGGTTGATTTGGACAAAGGTTTTCAGAAGGAATGGGGATTTTTTTGGATGTTCCCGTGAATTGAAAACCAAACAAACGCGAAAACCTCTGGCTCTTAGACTTCATACAAGCCAGTGATTAAATATTAGTTACTTTGGAGCAGACATGCACTCATTTCCTGTTTGTTCACTGACCTGTTTGCTGTGTTGACCTCATCTGGCTGTGTGTTAGCCGCAGTAAACCCACAGGCCAGCTTCAGTGGCGGGGCATTGTGATGGTGGATGAAATGTTCATTTGTATTTGATGTTATGGCGTAGTGAAAGTAAAGGACTTGGATATATGATGAAACCGGTCAGTTGTGAAATTGTATTATGGGAAACACGTTTGCTGACATAGACAATAATAAAGAAACTCAAAAGTCTTTTTCAGTTTTAGGACTTCTCGTGACAGTCCGTTTTTAAAATGTCAACACTACTTCGGAAACAGACATTCTTGTCCATTTCTATTATTTTCCAAGTGGAAAAAACAATATTGCAAAGATGTCAATGATACAGAGCTAACAACAGGAAATTTGCTGCTTGGCTGCATGTCTGTATTAAATGCCTATGTATTAATAAGAGGTTATCTAGTGGACAAATCGTAAGGCATGAAAAATGATAATTGCAGTTACAAGTAATTTTCCAAGTCCAGTTGAATTCCCAATTGTAATGCTGGATCCCATGAACTACCACTGCCAGTTTTGGTCATTAAACTTTATAATATTTCTAGGTATAATGCCCTCATTAATACAGAGATTTTATTACTTGTTATTATTCTAATGGAGCACTAATATAGACACATATTTTGGACAGCTCGCTGATGCTTTTTTTTTTTTACTAGTTTCACCTCTTACATTTATGAATTACAGCGTCACACAGTATGCAGGCTCATCTTGAGGTTAATAAAGTTATATTATCATAAATACTAGCAAACTTTAACATCAACATCAACATGTATTAGTCATCTTCCATATAGAGCCATGAAACTGCAGCAAACATAAATAACAACATTTAATGGTTTTGTTGACTAATTTGGTGACTTTTTTAGTATTATGCCATATCAGACAAAGGGCAAGTAGAGCCCCACTTATTCGACAATTTGCTCGTCAGCTATTGCTTGTCACCTCAAAAGCTGAAATTATCTTAATTTTGTCTCTAGTGGTTATTTTGCCTGTAGTCGCAGAATTACATTAACATTACACCGTCGCTTGTCGCTAGTGGCCTGCAGTTTGAATGGGACCTAAGATTGGGTGAGTGTGGAAAGCTTCTGCTGAACTGTGAGGAGTAAGCCTCACAGGGCTGTGTCACACGGTGAATGAATCAGGGGACTGTATATCAGCGGCTGGCAGCTGACGCACTCAGAGGGCAAGACTGCACTGATGAATCTGTGCAGGGAAATGTTAGTGATGGTGCTCAAACATTTGGAGGACAGAGCACAAGAGTGGACAAAGAGGATGAGAATCCACAGCCAGAGTGTCCTGTCATGGGTCCAGAGGGGCATCACACTGATCAGTAAACCACAGGGTTGTCATCGGAGAGTGAAATGAATTTTGGAACAGACCTCAAACTTGCACACAATCAACAACACATTGCATTTATATAGGCTAAATGCTTTTCAAGCATTTTCAAGCACTTATCACATAAATTGCATATAAAAAGAAATTACCACAGTTTTTATTTTTCTTTTGTGCGTATACCATGAACATTTCTGTGCCTGAAGGCTGAATCCATCACAGTGTCCCTAGGGCATGATAATGTGCTGGATGAAGGCTGCCTGACCATGAGTCAGCGGACCGCGCTGAGCCTGACGAGGACTGCAGAGCAACACCCTGCCTTTGGGCTTATTTGCCCTCTTACTCAAAAGCCGCGCAGGCCTTCATAGAATAATACGCAGACGCAGGATGCTGACATGTTGATGCATGGCAATGCCTCAGCTTTTTGTTTGATATATGCAGCGAATGCAGGGTGTCCATCTGGAAGACATTTGGATGATTTATGATTTTAATATTGCAGTCCAGCCAAGCATAAAGTGAGTAATTTCAAAAGGTTCAGAGAAAACGTCTCACTGTTAGAGCAAGTGGACTTTTCAGCACATTTGAGATCCATAAATTACTGGGGTCTGTTAGGCTTAACAGCATATAAAATAAAAGCTGGGTGCATGGGTTATTTATTTGTGGGTTGTAAGGGGTTTACTGAAAGACATGTTGGTAGGCTTGGAAAACGAATAAAAAGAATACAAAAAATACACAACAATGAAATGTGGATAGTTTGTCTGTAAGGCTTCTTCTAAGATGCCCAGAAGGTTGTTTAAGTTACTGCTGAAAACGTAAAAGCTTTGAGTAAATTGGTGGTTTGAATTTGCTTTGAGAAAGTGAAAAAAAAGAGAAAGTGTTTTTTAGCAGTGCTGATAATAACCTGAATAATCACTATACTGTATTCCTCTCTCAGAGTAAGGTTAGCTCATCAGTGTATAATACTTCTTAACTACATTGCGTGTGTGTGTGTGTGTGTCTGTGTGTGTGTGTCAGGGCTGTAGTACTCGAGTCCGGTCTTGGACTCAAGAAGTTTTTTCTATGGTCTCGGACTTGTCTTGGACTCGCTGGTATTTGGACTTGGACTTGTCTTGACTATAGCCTTAGTGTGTGTGTGTGTGTGTGTGTGTGTGTGTGTGTGTGTGTGTGTGTGTGTGTGTCAAATTGCTACACAATATTGTGTTCATACCAGACTGTAGAAATGATAGAGGCAGACATCTATGTGGTGTACAGATAACAGCTCACCACATAATGTATTATATATACACATTATACACATATATCAGCATCCAAGTTCATGTCACAGAAAAAAATCATTTAAAGAAAAAGCTGTTAAATTCGCATAACCTCCTGTCTTTACTCTTTAGTATATGGAGAGAGAAGGCCTGATTTGTTGGGCATGTCGATCAAATAGGATTGCTGTTGTTGGATAGAGTTCAGGAATACGGATGAATTTACTTTTCATAAACAATTTTTTTGCTCATGTTCTAAATATATTACTGTATAGCTTGGTGTGTGTGTGTGTGTGTGTGTGTGTGTGTGTGTGTTTGTGTCTGTGTGTGTGCAAACTGGATCTTTGCCATCATAGCAATTTTTGATTTTTGGTATATTTTGTAATCTTTGACGTACAATCTGGGTTCAAGGCGATGTTTGTGTGACATTTGAGGTTATATTTCACTTCTTGTGTATACTGAACTGGCAAGTACAATTGACCATGGCCTCTCTATGTAACAAGATCCTAACTCCTTTTCTTCACAGCTTTTGCTACATACAGTGCAGCTCAGGAAATTACAATTTTATGGTGTGTCACCATTTTCCAAGACATGCATAGCATTCATTTCTGTAGGTACTGCATGTGGGATGGGTGGTAGGGTTGCTGTTATTAATGACTAGACTTTGTAACCTCATGGTCATATTATACTTTAACCAGAACTTCTCTGGTATTTAGACAGGTTATTGAAACCATGTGCCAACACCGCTAGAGGAACCTGGCAATCAGTTTGTTTGCTGACATTACCACACAACATGGCTATGAACTTTACGTCTTCAATGTGTTAAAATTCTTGGGCTGCTGAGCTTGAAATGCAGACTTGTTACAAATGGCTTTTAAAATGTTTAAAGAATGTGTATAGTTTTTCCTCTTGTGTTGGATTGTCACTGTGAGTGTCTACTGTGTGTATGTGCAGTTTGAGGGCTGCCATAAGGCTTTCTCTCTCCAGGAGAAGTGCAGAGTTTGTGTTGGTTTGTCACTGTGAGTGTCTTCCGTCGTATGTATGTGTGTACAGTTTGAGGGCTGCAGTAAGGCTTTCTCTCGCCTGGAGAACCTGAAGATCCATCTGCGCAGCCACACCGGGGAGAAGCCTTACCTGTGCCAACACGCCGGCTGCCTCAAGGCCTTCAGCAACTCCAGCGACCGGGCCAAACACCAGCGCACTCACCTGGACACGGTACCTCCTCGCTCTCCTTCTGTAGTCTGTCTGTCATGTAAGGATCAGCTGTACATACTTTTTACCTAAATATCATCAGCAGTGTCCGTGATTATTTTTTTCAGCAAGCATAAGGGATTAAAATAGGGTGTTCCACAGTCAAAATGGTTCATCTACTTCCAAAGCCTTGCTGAAAATATGCTGACAATTATTTGACCGCAGAGGAAGGCCTTGACTGTTTAAAGTTTTACCATTTGTTTTTATGGCCATTGACGTACAGCACCCTCTCTTTCCCTCTCTCTAATCTATGTCAATTTACCCTATCCCCCCTTTTTAAAAAATCATCTGGCCATCTGTCTTCTCCGGTAATTAGGGGGCATATCAAGCCCATTAGGACTAATACTAACAAACAAGTGGTCGGAGTATGCCTGTCACTTTTTCCAGCTCGGCGAAATCCCTTAGAATAACAGGCCCTTTATTTACACAAGAGTCCCAGTCAGGATTTACAGTGGGCTCCGGCGACGAGATCCCGTTTCACTTTAATGAGAGGAGCGAGGGGAAGACAGCCACTTCATTGCTACCAGTGTTGGCCGCGTCTCTCTCTCTCTCTCTCTCTCTCTCTCTCTCTCTCTCTCTCTCTCTCTCTCTCTCTCTCTGTCTGTCTGTCTCTCTCGTCGCCTGCAGCACTCGCCGCTTGGGTTTCAGGCCAGCTAATAAAGGTCTTGTAACAACCAGCCTGCCAGTGATATCTGTTTCCTCCGCGCACTTCAAGTCAACACGGTGGGCCGCGCTAAAGCAGGGTGGCTTTGCATGTAAGGGCTCTCGGCTTCACGTGGGCCTGACAGCTGTTGCCATGGCGCCGTCATCACTCGCTGCTGCTGCGGCGGCTGTAAGAGCTGCGGCACGGAAGGTGTGGAAAATATCTGTTCATAATAACCCCAAATGTGTACAGCAGTGCGTTTCACCATTCCTTCAGTCTGTTATGAATATAAACAAAGTTTTAATTCCAGCAGCCAAGATGATGTAAGACATTTAATAATGTTATTGGATTGTTAAAAAAAGAATTCACACAGCCCTCTGTCTTTCTCTCTGTCTCTGTCTGTCTGTCTCTCACATTGCTTGCTTTCCTTTGGTTACACAGCTGAAAGGTATGATGTTGTTTGTATTAATTACAGAGCTGTCAAATAGCTTTACAAGTGTGGTCATGAACTCCTCTCACAGATCTGGCTATCTGTCCCACACTACACTAACACGTCTTTGCCTTTGTTTGTAAACTCACTAGCTATCGCACTGCACCTGTGCTTATCCTAGATCAGCCACAGTCTGTTCACAACCACAGCTGTTTGAATGCTCTTTGCAAGTCATCGTTCACAGTATACAAGGCCAAATGTGTTTGTCCTTAGTCCCTCTCTGTGTCTGATCTGGCTTGCATTGTGTTGGGAACAGAAGCCCTATGCCTGTCAGCTTCCCGGATGTACCAAGCGCTACACAGACCCCAGCTCCCTGCGCAAGCATATCAAAGCCCACACTGTCAAGATGCAGCAGCTTCGAGACCAGGTAAGAACTTTCGCGACCAGAGGGACTGTCCTCTTCAGCCAGGGGACAGCACTTGTCTTTCCCTACTGTTGCTTTTAGAGGAGTTGACAGATGTTTGCACTCGAGTGGTTGAACTTCCCAAGTAAGGCATTTCAGGACAAGTCAAGACATCCCTATGAGAGCGTAGCTATTTCTGGAATATATGGCCACATTGTCATATAAATTTAAAAAAAAAAAATAAACTGCCGTCCATGCATAATCGTGAACTGCTCTTTAAAAGATGATGGATCATAGACACACACTTCTTCATTACATTTCCCTAGAAAAGGCCCATTGTTCTGTGGTTGTGTGTATTAGATGATGGAGTGGGCTGGGGATGAGGGTGGTGCTGGCGTGGGGGACATTGTGTATTCCCACATGCTCACTGCTGTAAGCAGGACCACATGTGGGCCTGCACTCTAGATAATAAGCTGGGGACCAGCCTTCCCCAGTGGGACCCATGCAATTTACAGATGGTAAACAAGCATCTGAGCTTCATTTAATAAAGTATGCAATTACTTTAAAATGGTGTTTTAAGCTCTCGTTGACCTGTTGGTGCTATCCAAACAGCTTTGGGAAATGATGCACTGTTGCACAGCAGAGAGATTTATGAAACCTTATTCAACTGTGTAACTTATTTTCTCAACTGTGTAACTTATAGGTTGTTCATCAACTTATAGCTCTTATTGTCCTTTAGGAGGGAATCATCCTAAATGCCTCAAAATCCAAAACAATAGGTCTGTTGTATTTACAATATGTTGTTTTGACCTGCGGTTACTTTTTTATCTTTGCAATAGCCAATTATTCAAGGATTTAGTGAGCACAGAATAATAATAAATAATTTCTATTATTTGTTGTAATGTGCTCAACCCTGTTTCCAAAAACGTTCATACACTCTCTTTATTTACAAGATGTTGATAAAAAAAAATTGCATCATGACGATCTGCAAATTACATAAACCAATATTTATTTCCAAAAAGAACATAGACAACAACTGACAAATTTGCACTATTTTATGAAACAGGCACAATGTTGCATTGTTTCACAACGCTAGCTAGGTTAACTGGCAACATGAATGGGTATAAAAAGAGCATCCCAGATTGGCAAAGTCTCCCAGAAGTGAAGGGTAGAGTTAACCTGACCCTAGCCAGATGAATTTCGCTCCGCCTAGCTCCACTCATCCATCTGGAACCGATCCATTGAAGTGTTGCTTCAGAAGGCTGGGCCTAATCAAAAAATGCTTGCATATGATTGAATAAGCCACTTGTCCGTCATCTATTGACGTGCTACTTCAACCACTCACATCGAAGCCAACCCGTGACGCTAATAACAGTCTCACAGTCGCCTCTACGCTATGTCACATCTATGAAACTCCCGCCCTGCGTCCTGATTGGCTGTACCATAAAATCGGTTGCAGAATTCACTCTCAATGGAAGAGGTCCCAGATGGATGTGAGTGAAGCTAGGCGGAGCTAAGCGGAACGAAATTCATCTGGCTAGGGTCAGCTTAGGGTAGAGTGGGAAAACGATACAATATTTTTTAGAAATGTATTGCTGGCATGTCCAAAGCAAGGACACGAAATGCAACTTCAACTTTAAAATGTATTGCTGGCATCAAATTCAAAATGAACATGGACAATTTATGTGTGTGTTTTCCCACTTGCGTACATGTATTATATGTCAAGCCTTGTAATATATCTAGTGCAGTGTTTCTCAAACTTTTTCAGACCAAGGACCACTTAACCAATAAATAGAAACCTCACGGACCACCTAGCTAAAAAATAAAAAACAGTAGACCTACTTCAACAGTATATTACACAATAGACATACTCACTCAGTCAGAGGAATATGATTTAAACTGGCGTAGCTTACACAGTGTTGCAGAACTGTTTGGATTTACATACAAGTTGGTTCAATATTGCAAACAACTCATCTATATTATATTTTACCACGTCTGCCCGCGGACCACTTGGGATAGCTTGCGGACCACACTTTGAGAAACACTGATCTAGTGAGTGTGTGTTCATGTGCAAGGGCCTAAATTAGCACGAGTCATCAGCCAAATGCTGGATAAATATGAAAGTGTCTGGAAGATCTCAGACACAAAATAATGATTATATTTGACCATTTGTCAGTTAATGGCTGGTAGATATTCATTTTAAAAAGTTAAATTTGAACCCTGTTTAGGCGTGAGTGTTCAAGCAGTTTGTCCAGAGTCTCTCCTCCAGGCTTTAGCAGGTTAGCTTTTGATGGGTGCCTGTGTGTGTGTGTGTGTGTGTGTGTGTGTGTGTGTGTGTGTGTGTGTGTGTGTGTGTGTGTGCTCTCTGCACTGCCCTGCTGTCCGTCTGGTTGTTTGTCGGACAGGTGCTGCTGTGCTCTGAGGTAGAGACGGACTGCATGAGCGAGTGTCTGGCGCTGCACTCCCTCCTGAGCGCCGCTCCCGGCCTGATGGAGCCCGGCTCCCCCGGGGTGACCGTCACCGCCGTCGCCACTGCTCCCGCCGGGCCCCGCTCACAGCCCTGCATCAGCTCTTTCCCTGGTGAGCTCCACTCGGCTCTACTCCACACCACACCACACCGCACAGCACCACACTGCACCGCACCACAGAACACACCACTGCACCGCACAGCACAGCACCACACCACACCACACCGCACCACACCACACCACACCACACCACACCACACCACACTACACTACACTACAGCACACCGCACCACACCACACTACACTACAGCACACCACACCACACTACACTACAGCACACCGCACCACACCACACCACACCACACCACACTACACTACAGCACACCACACTACACCACACCGCACCACACCACACCACACCACACCACACTACAGCACACCACACCACACCACACACCACACCACACCGCACCTCACCGCACCACACCACACCACACCACACCACACTACAGCACACCACACCACACCACACACCACACCACACCACACACCACACCACACCGCACCTCACCGCACAACACTACACCACACCACACCACACCACACTACACTACACCACACCACATGATTGCTCTTTCCCAGGTGAACTTCACTCCACACCACACAGCACAGCACAGAACCAACCCACACCGCCAACAACAACCTCAGCTGCACATGCGAATCTCCCTCTTTCCTTTACTGCAGATGTCTGCTTTGTCAGGTCCTACAGTTTCCAATTCCAATACGTGTCAATGAGTCCGCCGTGCTACCGAACGACCCCAAGCTTCATGCCGTGTGAGAGGCACAGGGTGCCCATGTCCAGGGTTGGTAGAATACTCGATTAAACTCGTATGGAGAAGATAAACTGTAGTCACGCAAATTGTTGATAGTTCTGTTTCTTATTTTGGATGACACACGCTATCCCAATCTCTGGTTATATGACAAATGGATGAGCTGTGCCTTGTTAATATTTTCACAGAATGTGGCCTCATGTACATCACACAGAGCCTTGTAAATGGATTGGAATGAGCCAGCCATAGGCGTAGGTTATGTGTGAAGAAGAAACATATCACACCAGTATCTCTGTCCATCGTTCCCCACAGGTCAGCTGACATCAGTTCTTCCAAACGGCTCATCAGCGTTCTGTTTAGGCAGTTGATGGGCATCTGCTGGATTGATGGCCTTTGGCCACTCTCCCCATTGCTCACACACTCTCTCCATGTTTTTACTGCGTTCTCACTTGTTTTTTTCTTTTCCATCTTCATTTATGGGCGGCTATGTCCAGCTCAAGAAACTGTCAGGTGAACTGAGGCTCCTTTGGTCAGGGTTCAGAGTCAAAAAGCCAAGGGAGTTGTCCACATTAATTGCTTTGGACTGCTGGCTATTTGGCCCAGAGGACCACGATGAAAATGAAAACATCTGTCATAGTTCAAAAGACTCAATTCGCCAGAGGAGAGACAAATATCTTAGTGTTTTAAAAAATTGAGCATAAACTTTCTGTGAACATGAATAACTAAAATCATTTCACATGCACTGTTTCAACTAGATTATTTTAAAATTTGCCAATATGTCACATTATCAACTTTTTTTTTTTTAACTGAGATCTATAGTTACTTGTTCACCCTGTGGGTGAACCATAAATTGGATTTTGTGATTTCGAGATTTGTCTTTATTTGTCTTATTTCCTCAGGGGCGGAGGATTACTCTGAAGCCAGCATCATCCCTTTATCAGAGGCCCTGGCCACACCCCCAGACCTGTCCTCCACACCATGTGACCTCCAGCAGCGTGTTGGGGGCTCCCCTCAGCAGTTACCCCTTATGTCCCCAGGGAGGACCCTGCCGAACAGGTGAGCAGCACATTACGTAAGGGATAATGTATAGAACGCTGGTCATTATGTAAGGGATAATGGCTGCCGAGGTGTCCTGTTATACAGAATTAATGGACGAGGGCGAGGGGCAAAGAACTCCCCGCCCGAGTCCATTAATTCCGTATAACCGGACACACCTCGAAGGCCGTTATCTCGCTTATCACCCGGTTGCCACTGCAGTGCTCGAATTACGTGGGAGCCAGAGGAAGCCGAGCTCCCATAGAGTGAGGACTGGCTCCCATGAAAGCAACAAAGTCAAAAACCTGAGGGGGTCTCTCATATCTGAAGGTGTCTGGCATTGCAATTTAATCTTAAACAACCGCTCATTATCCATTCCTGTGCGATCTTACCATTAAAGACGTTAAATTAAAATATAGGTTACTACGGTACGTAGACCTACCCTACGCTCTTGAACGCAGCATGACACTTCACCACCACACCAATATGAGCAAACCGTATACGATCGTTTTAACAGCACTCGCAAATCTGAAGAAGTCACCCTGCTTTGATGCGAGTGTTTTGTCTATTTACATAGGCGTTCATTGGGCTAGCCTATATTGTTTGATATGTGCTGAAAAAAAAGTCCTGTTTGCTGTTGAACTTGCACTTCACCTCTTCTATGTTGATTGACAAAGCCATAAATTATGGCCCATAATGCAGCCTACAATGACTATGTTGTCTGATGATTTGTAGCTATCCTCTGCCATTCAGAGCTCCGGAAAGTTCCCAGATATTTTGAAACACCAGCAATCTCTGATGTCGGAATATTCAATGGCTACCCGACAACTTCTCAGTGCAAACTCCAAAATTGTTTGTCTATTAATTTTCCGCGGTTCAACAATACTAGAACATAGTTTGGCTGCAATGGCTTATAATTTATGCCAGTTAGTGCATTTTCCCTGTGTATAAGTTATGTATGCATTATTGTGTTTGACACTGAGGATAGCCTATCTGAGACGGTGGTCTGGTTCAAATGAGTTACGCTGTGAAATTGAGAATGGCACTCAGACTAAATCGTTTAGTCTATTTCTTTGTATTGTGAAATTGAAATGAAATATGGACTATTACAATCAATAATATGTTGAAATTAATTAAAAGCAATCAATTTCTATGAAAAATCTATGTCTGTTGTGTGCGTGTGTCAAGGTAAAGCCTAGGCCTACCGTGCGCATATATTGTACGCCTAGGCTATTTCATCGCCTTGTTAGGCTATGCACGGGGTGTGCCAACTTTTTATGAGATAGAGAGACCCCCTTAAAGACAAAAAGATCATTCGAGCCCTGTGCCACTGTAAAGCAAAGGAAACACACGGTTCTGTTTAAAAAGAAGCTAGTTCAGCTTGTTGTACAACTTTCGTTGGCCCTATAACAGCGATAGTATGGACAGTTAGCTTGTTTAATTGATTCCATTGTTGCGAAGCCTGCCTCCAGGCTCAACCATCGTCCTACTATCGTTGTTATAGTTACGATTCATAAGCATTAATATGGAACGGCGATAAAACTTTTTTTACCAGATCTACTTCATAGGTGTCACGTTATTCAGAATTAAAAGCCACCCCGCCAGCCAATCAGAAAAGAGTATTTCTTCTCTCCGTGTGATAATGGGAAAATAAGTCCCGACAGGGCGAACCGGACCCCGACATGCAGCGGAAGGGTCTTGTTCCGCCCTGAAGGGACTTATTTTCCCAATAATGACCGCCGTTCTATACATTATCCCGCTTATTACACAGCTACTTGCCAAAACGAAATAATAAACTGCCCACGATATGACTTTAGCCTACATAGCCTAGCCTATTTGTTACCGTTCATCGTGGCATTTGCTGAAATAGTTCGCAACAACACGCTGAACTTGAATCAAACATTCTTTAGAACACAGCTGATCAACCGTCTGCTTTCACTTTTGAATGAAGTTCCAGTCATTGCGTAGTAATATGAAAGACCTGAATTAGAAGCACAAACTCTGTTGCCATTGACAGCAGTTTGAGCATGATGATGCAGGAAGGAGAGCTCAACGCCAGGCTCTACCCTGCGTTGTACTGAAGTAGCCGATCTTCCTCAAAGAGTGGCACTGACGTTTGAGGCTGAAACGAACTGAAGTGGCCTTGTTAGTGTCCAGATGGAAGTAGTTTCCATGGTGCCTGATGGACTGTTTGTCACTTGTGGGGGGGGGGGGGGGGACCATCTGTAAGACATATCTGTGCATCAAGCAGAAAAGTTACAAAATGGCAACACAAGCTGAAGCCCAGCCGCATGCCACTGCAGCTAATAGCCTCCAGAGTGGCCCGTGGGCAGAGGCACCGAGGAACTATGGAGACACAAACAGAACCAGAACCAAAATATTTTCATCAGAGATTTGCATGCTCTTGCCTTTGCCTTCGAACAGTTCCATAGTCACTTTTTCCAGAATCGCTAAAAAGTTACTTTTTTTAAGCGTCATGGAAATACTTGCAAATAGAATTGCTTGTCGTCAAAATACCTGCAAATATAAGAATTATGAAAAGCACTTAAGGCAGTTATAGCCTTGTCGTCTAGTACCACAAATGTTACAAAGAAAAATACTAAATAAAATGATGAATGTAAATGGAAAGAAGCCCTGCTTAAGATTTGACTCACAGGCTTCTCTTTAAACAGCTGTTCTAAGACGGAGAGATAGGAACAGAGCTGATACAGGAGCTCTAAACCCCCTTTGTGCTTTTGGAACCTAGAAAGCCTTTATAGCCAAGAGTCCGGAGTAAACCACTTGTAGTACTTTTTCATGAGGTACTATTAGAGAGTGCTTGTCGGTGTAGAACCACCAGCCTCCACCTCCGTCGGCTCGGCTCCACGCATGGCCCAAACCGTCCGTCACCATTAGGCCGAAGATGGAGTGGGCGATAGAAACGCTCAGCGGCTGTGGTTTGTGACAGCCTGCCAAAGTCAATACCAATCCAGCACTTGTTTTTCCCCACCGATAGTTTTGAAAGACATTAAACATTTTAAACCAAATTATCTTCACTCCCTCGCCTGCCACCAGGAACTGACCTCATTGCAAAATGTGTTTACACTGGCTGAAATGAGCCATTTGCAGTCATTTAGAATTTCACATAGTGCTGTTATTTCTCGGAGCTTGCGGTGCCCTGTGTCAGTTTGAATGTATTAGTGATACATGGGTAATATGCGATCTGTGGTGAGGAGAGAGGGGGCAGGGGTTACTGTGGGGTGGCTATCCATCAGCAGATCAGCGGAAAAATGTCCTCCATTTGGCTGGCAGTTACTTATTCGCTCTAAAGGGGAATGTTTATATATATCTGTATGTGTGTGTGTGTGTGTGTGTGTGTGTGTGTGTGTGTGTGTGTGTGTGTGTGTGTGTACATTTGCTTGTGTGTCAGTCTCTATGGGGATGGAGAGGGGAACATATCTAACATGATTCATCGATGCTGGCTTTGGTCTGCTTTGACAGCCTATCATAAAATGGCCTATTTAGTGTCCTGTCCTAACTGTTATCACAAATGGATATCTCAGGCATGGATATTTCAGCAGACATTTCCTTTCTGATGAAATCCCAAGCATGAGTGTCAGATCAGCTGACATTGTTTTGTTACCGTAAAGCATTATCTGGTATTGTACTAAAAAACAGTAGGCTCTTTTGTGTCCAGATTGGATTGTCTCTGAGGACACCTTTAGTCTTACTTGGCATCTTTATGGGAATCTTGCTGCAGACAGAGGAGCTTAGAGAGCTAGCCCATAGTCACTCAGGGTGGCTGGGTGGGTATTATTCCCAGCAAACCATGACTCAGCACAAGTATGTCAAGTGTGACTCAGTATTTGTTCCAAGAGAGAAATGAACAGCTTCAGTTCACTGTTTACTTATTGAGAAAAGCAATGACTGACCTAAGTGTGCTTCAGTTCTCTATTTATCCGTCTCTCATTTAATTGATATTTAAACTTGATTCTGACAGTCTAAAAAAGTCAGTCACATCACAGATAAACTTTCACAACTTAAGTCCATGAGGAGTGTAACTTTTACAGTTTCCTCCTTTCTCTTAACCTGTCCTGGCACTGGCAGCATCAGCTGTCCTCATTAGAGAGAGTTTTCCTTGAGAAAGAGCCAGATCACTTCAAGTGAGATAGTGTGAAATGGAGGGGTGAAGTGCCAGGGAGAGGGGAGAGAAACAACATCAACAGGAGGAGGATGAGTGCGATGAGACAGTAGGGACTTTGGTGCGCGGAATGAAAGATTCCTCTCATTCCTACCGGCCAGCACTGGTCAGCTGGCACTGATTAATGCGCCCGGAGAGGAGAGCTGTAAAACTATGAAGAGTGGAACTGTTTCCTGAGTTTGTGCTGACAGCAACATCAGAGGCACCCCCTCCCCCCCCCAAACCACCCTCTGCCAACACGAGCACCACCATCTCGCTCTCTCTCTCTCTCACATTTTGCTCTCTCACACAGGAGGGCTTCAGGAATTGCGATCCACACGTTAAAAGAAAAGAATCCTCTCTTTTCACCCTTAATGATATGATGCTTTGAAATGAGTTGAGCTTCTAGTTGATTGACTTTTAACTTTTATAGAAATTCATCCACAACGAGTAAATCATATTTCAAATCTCAAGCACAAGCATAGCAATATTGTGAACTTAGGCAAGGTTTAAGGCCACAACGTGAATGTTGCTCAAAAGACACTATAAACATCTGTATAATACCTCTCTGCAAAAGGCCAAACTCAACCATCAGATTTACCTCTGGGCCGTTATGAGCCAAAAGGTAAGCAGAGAGTTCACTGAGCCCATAAGCACCACAGTTTTGGACGTGACTTTGCTGCTGGACGGGGGGACTCCTCATTTATATTAGGCCTATTCCTTTATTCCCATGCACACATCTGTTAGCTTCATCAGTTCCTGAAGAAGTGCAATTTATTTCTATTTTATTTTGTTCCGTTTAAGCCCAAGAGTAAAGGCTGTGTTACATTTAAAGTTATATCCTTTGACATGGGAATTGTCCAGTAAAGCAGCATTTTTGGAAGATAGATTATCTCGACTGCAACATTTTATGGCCGATCTGAATTGAGCAAGAAGCGGGCTTTAAGCCTGGGCGGATTTCAGCGGCTCTGACAGAAGCGGGACTGTTTATGAATCACACCAAACCTCTCGTCCAAGAGGAGCCAGGAGCCAGCGTCCTGCAAAACACAACAGCCAGAGGAGCCGGGCCCGCACGTCATCCACACAAACACTCGGTTCCACATGAAACGCATAACATTGCTGCTTTTGAAGAAGGAAGGCAATTCAAATATGAGAACCACACTCTCGTTTGGTGCTTTGCAGGCTGGCTGTCAGATTTATTTATTTTTAAAAACATGTTTAAAGGGCCTTGTTAGTGAAACAAGCAAGGTCTGAAAGGGTACATGTAAAGTTAGCAGCGGTGAGTTATAGTGACTTGTCACACATTCCTGTCTAATGCCAGAGAACTTTCGGGAATGAGCCCTGTATAAGGAAGACAGAACGTTCCTGCCGTGTGGTTGTTGTGGCCTGGTCAAAATGAGTCAGTGCAATAGCAGTGAAATAACCAAAGGCTTCACTGCTGATGATGGTAAAAAAAAAAAAAAACAAAGCTGGGTGATTGGTCCATAGTGTCTTAAGTAGATAGCATTCCATCTGGGAGAGGCTAGAACAGCTGTTAATCCTTAGTCAGATATGAGTTCCCAATAATCCCAGTCATTTTCACAAAAGCAGCTCTCAGTTCTTTGTTGCATTGCTCTTGTTTTTATTAGAATAAATGCTTTTCATCTGAATCGTGCCCACATAGTATGGAGTGTAATATGTGACAAAATGTTCAAACAGTACTTTTCAAATTCAAACAAAAATCAATTAATCAAAATATCAAATACAAAATGAAAACAAAAAAAATAAAGTCAAAGAAAAAATTAAAACTTGCAAAGGGTGGGTGGGTTTCTCTGGGGTGCATTCCTATTGGCTGATGCATTTTGACTGACAGCTGAACTACAACTTGCCTCGGAAGATGACTGCTCTTCTCGTTTTGGCGGTTTTGACGGACGTACAGTGCTGTGGTGGACTCGTGAAGTGAGCGGTAATTTTTTTTGTTTTCATTTTGTATTTTGATTAATTGATTTTTGTTTGAATTTGAAAAGTATTGTTTGAACATTTTGTCACATATTACACTCCATAATCTAGCAGGCTGATTCTGGGTCACATAGGTTCTGGCTCTGCATAGACAGTCAAGGGTCCTCACACTGTCCCCTGGGCAGTGTTGGGGAAGTTACTTTTAAAAAGTAGTGTTTGCTTGTTACTCGTTACTTCTCAAAAAAGTAACCCGTTACTTTACTTAGTTACCCTCTATGGAAAGTAACTTTTAACGTTACTCGTTACTATTACATTACTTTTATGTTGCTCGACTTTGGGCAGAACCCAATATCTGTAGGCCTACGTTGTACTATGGAGGACATAACAGGTATTTCTTTTGTGCTCTTTATTATAAAAAATGCCACAAGCAGAGCACTTGACAAGAAAACATTGGGTTGCTTCAACACCACCACTAAAGCCCTTAGTTTTTGGAAATTTGGTGCAAAGCTAGTGCAAATCGTATCAATAGGCTGGCAGTTGAGTTAACGGCAGTGGACAAAATCAGGGCACAGTGTAGGCTACAACTAACACTCACATTCCTCCCCTTAGTTTCAACGAGTTCGAAGTAATGTGAATACCTCCATCTCTCAGAAGTTAGCGTTGGCTGCGTCTCACTTGCTATGATTGCACTTCATGCTACCAGCCTCTGTCACGTAGGTTTCCTTGTGGAGCTCGTGCCTATTGCGCAAGCGTGCAGCTGAGAAAGCAGCGTCACTGTCAAATCTGTCCCTGGGAAAAGTAACTTTGAAAAAGGAACTACGTTACGTTACCAAATTTTTTAGTAGTAGCGCGTTACACTACTTTTTACTCAAAAACTGCCCCTGGGTCAGCTGTTATCCGCAGGGTAGTGGGGGAAGTCAAACATATCTAACCCATTAAAAGCGTGTTGTGAGTGCTCAATCATGCCTGTATACGATTCCTCTATGTGGCAGCACACGCAGATGGAATGGCCCCATGTATTAACATGACCCTTCTGAGTTCCTCACAGAGGTGTAAATGTCTGGCTTCAGAAAGTAAAAGTCCTACCACATATTTGTTCCAACCATTCACTAAACCAACTGAATGCAATTGCCACAACTCCTCAGCCAGGTAGATCAGCTAATTCACGTAATCACCTGTGTTGAGTGCACGGGTACAACCAACACATGGTAGAACTCTCTGAAAGCGGACTTTTGCATCTCTGATTCCTCATGACCGAAGTTGTGGGCTGTAATTTACGTCAGTGAAATACGGTGAAGTGGACGCAAGTGCCTGCCTGTCTCGCCCATAGATTCCATTCGTCGCTGATGTTCTCAGAAGTAAGCCTGCTTAGAGGCCGAGGGGAACCACTGACCCATCCCGACAGGCTGGGGTTGCTGACGGACCAGTGTGATCCGAAACATGAGGGGCTCTATCCTGACCTAACAGGGGCATATCATGGTAAGAGTCCGTCTGCTGTGTGTGTCCTTATTTAGATTCAGTGCAGAACTGAACACTTACTGAAACCTACTAAAGTCATTAAGATTTACTGTTTTCTGCAGGAAAAAAACATTGTCATTTGAATACGATGGGAATGTGTGGTGTGCCAGAGTTTTGCCTTTGAGATCAATGCTGTTTAGTAACAATGGTTAATTGAAAAAGATTTTTTTTCAGAAGCACTGACATGTTCTTAATGGTGCTTTGAAAAAAACAAATGTAATTTGAATACAAAGGGAATTAGTGGTGTGCCAGAGTTTTGCCTTTGAGAACAATGCTATTTAGTAACAATGGTTAATTGAAAAAGAAACTTTTTTTTCAGAAGCAGTGAAATGGTCTTGGATGATGATTTGTTGGCAGATGCTTTTCATTTAAACAGCATCTGGAGTTTAATGAAGAGATAATTACCCATTAGAAATGTCAGACCTGAGCTAAATAAAACCACCTATTAATTTGATACAGAGAAGAACGCTTCCTTCGAGATCCAAAGGGGGTGGCTGTTGAACATTTATTATTGCCTAATGACCAAATTCCATGCTCCTTATGAAGAGACCGTAAAAGAAATAAGTGATCTCTGAGAAACGTTTTAGACTGACCTTTTGGATCCACGGCTGGAAATAATGGGGCCATTTCCAGTACACCTTTTTATAAGCTCTGCAAATCCTTGCATGTTTTGGAAAAAGCTCTCAGTAAAATTTACGAGCTTATTTGCTCATTTCCCTTCATTTATGTGGCTGATTTGTCCTAACAAGAGTGAATAATATAAGCCTTAACCAACAGTGGCTATTGTAGCTATGAGAGACTTACTGTGAGAGTTAGGCACTAAAACATCTGGCAATGCTGCAGCCAGTTCTGGGGCACCCTGAAATGAAACAACCAGAGATAGGGCATGTTTTAGACTCCCTGGAAGTGAGGCAATGGGTCACCATGGGTCACCGTGATCTTGGAATCAGAGGCTACACCAGGCACATAACTGAAGTGTTCCGTTCGCGTAGCGTCTGCTGCAACAGCTTCCACTGTAATCAATGGAACTGCAACAACAGCTTGATAGACATGATAGCAGCGCATACGTTCTAAAAAGTTAGACCAGTCTTCTAAAACTATTGTAACGTGACATGAACTGAGTGCTTCAGTTGTGCACACGCTGTAGCCTCCCTGGTAGGGTTACACACCAAGCTGTTGTTACACACCAAGCTGTTGTTACACACCAAGCTGTTGTTACACATCAAGCTGTTGTTACACACCAAGCTGTTGTTACACACCAAGCATGTTGTTACACACCAAGCTGTTGTTACACACCAAGCTGTTGTTACACACCAAGCATGTTGTTACACACCAAGCTGTTGTTACACACCAAGCATGTTGCCCTCTCAACAAATGGATTGTTTTTATACCTTCAGAACACAAGTACACTTACACATCAACTATACAACTACTTTATCATCTCTCTTGCCTGAAGTGAAATAAAGTACAATCAAATATTTAAAAAAGTCCTTTTTATTTTACTTTTATTCACTTTTGTATGTGTTATACTGTTATATGTCCTTTTATGCTGTGGATGCTGTTTATTGTGAGTGATTGTTAGAGTTTGTAGAGGCAAGACACTAAAGTGTTTTCTTTTCTCTCTTTCTCTCTCTCTCACTCACACACACACACACACACACACACACATACATACATCTTAAGACTTCCACTCTGGCAATATCAGTCTTCTAGACCATCTGGCCAGTGAAGCCTCTGGAGGTCTGTTTGAGCCCAGTGGCTACTTGCTCAACCCAAGCTCAACAGCGCCATCTACAGGTGTGTGTTTATTTCCTCTTACCCTTTCGCTCTCTTGCATTGGTCTAATTCAAATGGACTTTTCAGCCATGAACAGTATTACTTAACTATAACTGCATCTAACCATGAAAAGGAAGCCTTTGTGAGTATGTTGAAGAGTCAGGGGTTTAACACACATGTGCGCACACACACTTACAAACTGTAAATATGTGCATAAATATATGCATATACATTACCTGTGTCTCAGTAGGCTTCAGTGGGCAGGAGCACCAAGCCTCAGGCAGCCATGTTTTCCCCCCTCTCCAGAGGAGAGTGACCCCCCAGATGTGCCTGTAAGAGGACTATCCAGCCAGCGGGGAATTGAGAGGACAGACACTCATCGTCCGCCTGTCTGTCTCACAAGTACATTGTTACTTTCTTTTCTCTCTCTCTGTCAGAGCCAATGTTTACATTCTAAGTAGGTATTATACAGTAGGTTCATGCTGTTTTTGCACTGTTATAAGGACACCCATACATGCTCTTTTGAAAAGGCAACATAATTGTAGCATCAACTATAGTCATCATTTTAAATAGAACAATGTGCCTCAATGTAATGGTTTCTCAAAAGAGAATCTGCATTTTTATTCCTGGAAAAAAATGTTTTTAATAAATACTTTATTTACACATACACCAGTTGTTCATTCATTTGTTTCCATATGTTTTTATTGGTTAAACTGTAATAACTACTCCAAGGGTGTGCTAAATTATGAAAACCTACGTAAACCTTTCATTAGCATCAGTTTCTCTGTGAACCAAACAGGGACAAGTACCCCTGGCTGCAGCATGCAGATCAGGACTAGGCTCAATGTGGAGCGGAGCTATCTGGACTATATGCTGACTGGTGCTGAGTAATTTGCCCAGCCTCCTTGTGATCAGAATATTGAGATTCAGGAAGATGATCCAGTGCAAGATGAGTAACATGTAGGTTGCTCACACACACAATACACTCCCTCTCACACCTGAGAACTTTAATCATCATCCAGTCTGAACACATGGAAACGGTTATGTGGTTGCCTTGCAATATTGCTCAAAAGGTTGTCCCATGTATAACCTAAAGGAATACAATGAAAAATACGGCACCATTTAGAGCTTACACAATACCCAGTTAGTTAAAAACCAACTAAAAGGGTCATGATCCTTCCTCTTCCCCTTGGGGATCAATAAAGTATCTATCTATCTATCTATCTAAACAGCATTACATAGTACAATATCAAGCAATCTGGGCATGTATTGACAAGTATCTCAGGGACTTGTCTCCACTTCACAAGTTCAGGGACTTTGAGTGCATCTCTGATACAGTATTTAGGCTATGAGATGTAACAGGCATAGTATAGTTGATCTGTCGACTGTAGGTTTATGGCATGTCTCATAGGCAGAGAAAAGCTGTTTCTCTCAAACACTGTACACAGTTTTTCTCAGTCGTTTTGGTGCATTTCTCAGATTAGAATTTAATTTCCTGAAACTGCTTGGTCAAACTCTATCATCGTATGTCTTTTGCACACAATAAAAGCAATTTCTCCCAATCTTGAACAACAGCAAACGCTTTACTACATCCATGCAACTGATTATGTATGAATGTCTGATGTTTTTTACATTTTCAATTGCTACTGTCATGTTGGTCAAAAGGTTCTAGTCTCATGCTGAATAGTCCTACCCTATAAAACAAACTGGCCTTATTTCGCTTGAGTCATTACATGCAAAAGTGATGAACTGGTTGTCATAAGGGTTGTTTCCTACTGTATGTTTTTCTGTAAATTTGTTTTTTAACAAACAGTGCGAGAGGTCTACACTGCAGACAGGCCATTTTAGGACCTGGATTCTTCTATGGTAGCCTGACCCCGCCCACCTAGAACTTCTTTCAGGGAGATCTAGTTTGGAACACCATAGTTCATAACCGTTTCCCTCAGACAAGAAAAATGTCAGGCCAATCAGCAATGAGAGGGGAAGACGAAACTGAAACTTATTGAGATAATTGAGGAAGCAGCAACACCTGCAAACATCAAAAATGCAGTTGGAAAAATGCAGAAATGTATTTACAGCAAAGGTAGACCCACATACTATTTTTCCTGACGGTTGATGCTGTTTATTGTCAGTTTGTAAAGTTTAGGTGAAGTAGGAAGCAACGTGAGGAATCTCTGACCAATGTGATTGGTAGGGCTGATTTCAAAGTTAGTGCACATCACGATGCAAGTGTTGCAAATGTTTCCCAATCGAGAGTGACCAGACTATTCACTTCATGAATGAATGTGGATTTTTCCAGGCCACTTCTATGAGTTGACTGGGATTCAGTTTCAATCTAATGAATTCAGTTTCAGCATATACTATTCAAATTCGGTTTCTCAATACAATTGCTCAAATTTAAATGCATATACAACATATTCAAATTCGGTTTGAGGTGACACAAGTTTTACGCTATACAAAGACCACAGCCATCCGATCTTGTTTTTCAACCCTGTCCCTTGTTTTCAAAGATTTCTCTGGATTCTCTGAATATTTTAATGATATTATGAACTGTAGATGATGATGAGGTCCACAAATTCTTCACAATTTCATGTTAAAAAGCATTATTCTTATATTGTTTCATTATTTGTCCACACAGGTTTACGCAGAGTGATGAATACCTCAGCAACTTTATTTCTGAGAGACTCTGCGTCTCTGGGATGCTCTTTTTATACCCAGTCATGGTGCCAGTAATCTATTAGGTGCCAGTAACCTATTAGTGAAATATTCCTCCTTTTGTGGTCTTTATCATTACACCAAAAAATGAGCTTATTGTGATTTGAGTTATATCTATTTCCTAACCTAAATGTAGGTTTACGATTTGCAGATGATCACATTCGGCCTTTTATTTACATTTTGCTCAGCGTCCCAACTTTTTGGAATTGGGGTTGTACATAATGTGCATTAGGCTACACAAAAGCTACATAGAAATAACACAACCACCTATTCTGAAAAATTATAATTTATTTTAGATTTAGATAGATTATTCTGACAAGTGATGTTATATGATAAAAATCTCCTGACCTGCAGCCTTTCCTCTTATCAACCAAGAGAGGGCACATTTTTTAGATACGCCCAGTGTAGACTGGGTAAAGTCAACATCAAAATAGCCACAATCTGAATTTATTTTCAGGTTTCAGATGACAGCATGCAAGTTCAGATACAGCAAATAATATGGTGTCAATTGTAACATTATATTACCCTACTGACCAATTAGTACTGTGGTGTTATATTGACTTGTGTTACATAGCTATGGTTGATGTTAAAGGAGACAGTGAAGAGACTCAGACATGTGAAGAAGCACTTACAGATTACAGAATGTTTTCATGCTTTTCTGTCTTGGTACTCAGTGTTCATTGACCCAGGTGGACACTTTTCACTTCTTTTACTTCACCAACAGAGGGTGCAATACATCCATGTTTTGCTAAGCCTTTCATGAACCGTACATGTTCAACATTCACTCTGAGTGCATTTACAGTAAGTACAGAAATATTCCAAGCATTGGGTCTTGTAAACTGCACCTGGGTTTTAACAAACCATTTCAGTTTATCCTGAGTACAGCCATCACACACTTAGAACTGGACAGTGTTGTAGCAGGACGTTTAGTTGTCTTCATGTAGGAACAGATTTCATCTCTGGTTTCTGAGGGGGGGGGGACATAGCACATAGCAAATTTCAGATTATGATGTAGTGTCTTAAATGCCTTATCCAGTTACCCTATGCTTTTTAAATGTTACCAACTTACCTCGACAAGATGTTGTTAATGACCTTTTTTACCCAGGGAGCACTGGGGTCCAAGCAGATCTCTTTCCCACTATCCTTTAAGGTGGCACTGTCAGAAGAAAGAAAAGAGAAGAGAAAATGTCATCACCTCAAAAGACTTCATTTATGACCAAATTTAACAACAAACTGTGAAAAGACCAGCTAGGGTTGAGAATAGAAAAGCATGACTGACAGACTGACGCTCAGCACTTACATGACTTCAGTGTCTTTGCAGTGAGGGCTTGGGGAAAACATCTTCACCCTCGCAATCAGTTTCCCAATGCGCCGGCTCTCTGTGCCGATGCAGTGGCAACGAGGCTCCACTCCTGCCCCTTGCAGGCTCATACCTGATGTAGAGTTTATAAAGGGTGAGTTTCGCATACACCCTCCTCTAGGAAAATAATACATTCATATTTACAGAACTTGCACAGCTGAACACACAATACACAGTTGAATGGAGATGAATGTCTGTGAGATGCATGCAGATATGCTTCCAGTAGGCTATGTGATGCTGCTGCGGCATAGGTAACTCACCATCTGTGATGACCAAGCAGGCCACAAGCAAGGTCAAACAGCCGCTGAGTATTTTACTGCCCATTCTGGTCTTATAGTTAATCTCTAGGTTAGTCACTAGGTCAAGAATCCACAACGTGCTTGCTCAGAATTTCAACAGATTGTTTAATATTTAACTACAGATCCAGGAACTCCTTGCAAGAACGCTGTGCTCGAGTGTGTGAATGTCATGTCATGGGGAAAAACAATCTCTCTTTTTATACAATGACAGTGGAAGTGAGTCATGAGGTTTCGTAATCTGGGACTCTCACAGTCTGGCCAAACCTCTTTAACAGAAAAATGCTCAAATAGATGACACAAATGCAAAAAGACAGCTGGTAAATAAACTTTGCAACAAGACCATGACCAGGGTTACTTTGCCTCCCATTTGTAGAGACTGCATTGTGCACAAGCACCTGAATGCACATACTGAATGTGAGGAGATAATGGATTATAATCAAAGGCTTAAGCAGTGAACTGTCTTCTAAACTCCTAAACTAAGAATAGACAATAGTTGCCAAATCCATGTACAGTCAAACAACTGACATTAATAGGTACTGAATATATCCTTGGGAGTCAACCAGGTCGTGATACAATACACATTTAGTGAATCTCATCATGCCATCATGAAGACAAGTGTGATGGAGAAGTGAAAATCTGACATTTCCCCATCAGCTGATGTAAGCCACTGTCCTTGTTATTCCCCCTGCACAGAGGGTCAGTAATATTGATGTCATTCTGTATTGGAATATCCACAACTTTGGTTGGAGGTCATGCGTTGAGGATCTGATTAGATCATCGGTCAGTTGACGTATGGTCATACATTATATAGACATAGACACACACATACAATGACTGAGTAGCCCAAACCCCAAACCCTCTGCTAAAGTTGACTAAAAGCCAACCTTGAAGGGAACCAAATTTATTATGACAAAAAGAAAAATGTCATTAAGAAATAAATATTTCTGAATAAATATATAAATAACAAAACGTATTGACACTCCTGCTTGTAATACCTTCTTAAGCCACCCTTTGCCAAAAAACAGCTCGTAATATTCTCATACACTCCATAAAGTTAGAGAAGCAAGGATTTAGCAAGGATTTAGGACCATTCATTTTGAGAGTAATAGTTGCATGTCAAATCAGTTTACAAAATCTCCACGTTTCATTTTCCATTAGTCTTATTACACTTTCTAACTTGAGAAGAGACAAGTTTTAAATGGGAAAATTACCGGAATTCTTAGTCACTTGATGCTAGCAGGCGAGATGGTCTAATCCGATTCAATGATCTATGCAAGGCTGGAGCTAAAAGTGGTATCGCCAGACTCAGAGAACGGCTGGGTGAACTGGAGAAAGGTAAAAATCAATTGTTTAACTCAAGGGGAGGTGGAAAATGAGTGTAATTCCCCAAATGGTGGAATATCCCTTTAAGTAAAGTTGGGTGTCATCGGCATTATGAAAATGAAATTGTTTTTGATGGTTTGTCCAAGTGGGAGTATATAGAGGTTGAATGGTGACCCCAAGATCGACCCCTGGGGAACACCACAAGTCAAGGACATTGGCGTTGAGGTACAGTTGCTACGGATCCCGGGAGAGGTCACTTTAAGTGATATTTTTTCTGGTCGTGATAATTTGTGAGCAAGTTTTCCTTTAATTGAGCCTTCGAATTAATAAACGTGAGCACGTTTTCCTTTAATTGAGCCCTTGAATTAATAAAACGTGACCCCGTTGTAGGCTTAAATTGAGCTCTCGAAATATGTATGCATGCAGTTAATTAAAGCCTTTTTAGTTTTCACCATTAGGTGGTCAGGATGGTTAGCGGACTTCTACTCTTTATAGCAGGGTCACCTGCGGTGTCAACTGCCAGCTATGGAGACCCATAATGGAGAAATGTAACTAGGCCTACTAGGCTACATACTACTCGGGTTCTGTTGTAATGACCGGTTTCCACTACCTCCTGGATTGTTGACTAAAACCTACGTTTTTTAATTTCTTAAAATCTCGAATGTACTATAATGTGCTCATGTTTACATGTGTCAAGAAGACAATATTGAGTGCACGTTTTACAAATTGTGGCCACGTTTAAGTAGATTGTGCACACAATGTTCTATAACCATGTTCACTAAATTGTGCTCTCGTTTTAATAAATTGTGCCCTCGTTTTAGTAAATTGTGCACTCGTTTTAGTAAATAGTGCACTCGTTTTAATAAATTGTGCCCTCGTTTTACTATGCTTAAAATGAGAGCTCAATTTAGTAAAATGAGCGCACACTATTTTTTTTTTATTTTTTTTTGGGGGGGGGGCCTTTTTTATGCCTTTAATGCGACAGGATAGTGGAGAGTGACAGGAAGTGGGTGGGAGTCGGCGTGGGATCCGGAAAGGACCACGGGGCGGGAATCGAACCCGGGTCGCCAGCGTACGGTGCAGGTGCTCCAGCCAGTTGCGCCATGGCTGGGGCCATGAGTGCACACTATAGTAAAACGAGAGCACAATATAGTAAATTGTGCACACGATTTAGTAAACCGAGCGTACGATTTAGTAAAACGAGTGCACAATATAGTAAATTGTGCGCACAATAGAGTAAAACGAGAGCACAATTTAGTAAAACGAGTGCACAATGTAGTAAAACGAGCGCACATTCTCTCAATATGCAAAACATTTTGCGATGACACCTCTAGGGCTCTGTAAGTTGCTGATTGTTCCTTTCTTGTCGATATGATTTGACCCAATTGGTGACTATACCCAGAGTGTAGTGGTAAGAGCAAGAGGTGGGTAAACTATGAATTCTGTGATTACAGTAAGGTGGACTGTGCCATGCTGTATCAGATCTTTAAAAAGGCATTCAGAACATGTTTGATGATGGTGGAGGTTATTGTCCAGTGTTTATAACAATACCAATGGTAGCCTATTAAGAATTCCTAGAGTCTTAATGAGTGTACATATTTTGAATGTAGATAATACAGTGTGATTTTTTTAATGGTAAAAGTTGCAATTGGTGAATAAACTCTTTTGAGAGGTGGATAAACTCTAATAAGAGGTATACACTCTATTTCTGAAATTTCAGAGGTTGATAAACTGCGTTTACTTGCGTTTAGCCTCCACTACATGCCTGACTATACCTGAAAGTCTAGTGCTCTAATCTGTGTAATAATATGTTGTGATCAACTGTGTCGAAGGCTGCTCTAGGTCCAATAGATAGATAGATAGATACTTTATTGATCCCCAGGGGAAATTCAAGGTCTCAGTAGCATACAGACAACACACACACATTCACTAACAGCAGAAAAAGTAATTAAAAGTATATAATATAAAAACACAACTAAGCAATAAGGACAGTAGAAGATAAAGAATATACTAAATATACTAAAATGCAAATTATACTAACTAACACTTAATCTAAATCAATTCTAAAAACAGTATCCACATAGTGGTGATTAATCAATCAAGAGGCGCTTGCAATGACTGAGGCAGGGACTGAGTCTGTGATTCTCTGTGCATAGTAAGGTAAGGTAAGGTGCTCTGTGTGAGTGAGTATCATGGTGATAGTGCAATGGTGATAGTGCAAATGAGTAAGTGCAACAGTGCAAGAATAAAGTCTATATATCTATATATATAACTATTTTAAGAAAAGGTATAAGTGTGGCCACAGTTCGGCTGTTGCATATGTTCGGGTTATGCATATGTGCTAATATAGCACGCAAACAGTGAGGCAAAAAGACAGTGGTAAAAAGTGGCTAGTGGACTATATCTCTCTATCTCTCCTCTTCCCTTAATTCAGTGTTTCTCAAACTTTTTTTCTGGGGACCCACTTTTTAAAAATGACAGACTATCGCGACCCAACTCGTGACAAACTAGATTAGTCGTTCTCAAACTTTTTCTTTCATTCCCCACTTTGATCAAGGGGGCATTCTCGAGCCCCACCTGTCCCTCATCGCTCTAAGAAAGTGGTAGGTCAAGCTTAAAATTGTCAAATTTATTGAAATAATGACAAGTTCTAAATATATCCTCTTCAACAGAGTTAAAATCAGCTGGTGCTGCAGATAGAATAATAAATAAATACATAACACACATATTTCTGTTTTCCAGCAACATATTAGGAAGCATAGGCCATTTTACAGCATTGTACTATATATCCAATGAAATACCAACATGCTGCATTAAATGGATCCATAATCCAGTCATACTGAGCACTGCTGGTTGGGAAATATTTTTGAAATAAACTTTGCATGGATGTGATGTAGGCCTACTGTTTAATACATGGGATCACAAGAGTGCCTCCCAAATCAGACGTTTCAGCGATTTCGCTCAGAAATCTCAAAGGCATAATACTGTCGCGATCGAGGCGCCTGTCCCATACTCAAGTTTTTTTGGTGAATGCAGTAATCTTATTTGCTAGGTGAGGTAGGTGCTTGTCTTTGCCTTGTAACTGGACATTTAACTTAAATGTATTGCTAAGACAGGGGCGGACTGGGACCAAAAATCGGCCCTGGCAAATTTGGCCCAAGCGGCCCTCAAATCGGTCGGGCACACCTAATTAAATACAAAATATTTGCATTACCCTCCTTAACTATGCATATATGTTCAACTGTCATGGAGCACTGAAAGTGATGTAGGCCTCATTGGCTATCACTCTGACTGATCAGAGGTAGCCATGGAGCACATGATCTCCATATTCAAGTAGGCTAACTAACAAGCAATTATCAAAGAAGAGTTTCTGCTTGAATTCAAAATTATTCAATAGGCTACAATTCACAGCAGCACCAAACATTACTGAAGCCTATGTGTAAAGAGTTAAATTACCCAGATTGTCTTTTTATGACATTTATGTCATTTATACCAGTTATCACTGTAGGACAACTGAAACAACACGAAATAAACAGGGCTGTTGCTGGACATATTTTATTCCTGTAGGCTATACTACATTGCTGGTACATTTTGGAACATTATAGCTACATTAACTAATTATCTTTAATGTCTTCCAGTAGCCTGTCGTATAGGTTACTGTATATTAGTTGGCTTGTGCATGAATATGACTTGATGTTTTCTAGCCTACATTTCCGTCAGTCTATAGTCTTTTAGCCCATCTTTACCATGATAACCCTTCCAAGATCTCAAGAAGACGCTCTACTTTGAGAGACCAACCACCACTCATGCCATCGATGTTGAATTTTGGGCGTCTGACAGAAACTGATCAATCTGACCAACAATTAACATCGATTTGACACTCTTTTGCTGTCCGGGTTTGCAAATCATTCATTTAGAACATTTAAGTTGCGCTAGGCTATTTGTTATTATAATCACAGCACGGCCTACGTTATCATTAGGCTACCTTGTCGCAATTAATAAGTCATCATAATCATCATCGTCAGCATGGCACGTCACACATAGCCTACCTGCTCCACCACTGAGTTCTTATCATGTAGCCTCAACTAGGCTCCACCAGAGACTTTCTAATGTGGAGACACAGCACTCAAAAAATACTCCATAGAAATGCATGGGGCTAGTTTGTCACGCCAATATGGCCGTTGTCTACACATATCCCACCCCTTCCTCGGCAAAACGTCGACATGTGAATACATTGAGCCAATCATGTGGTGTGATGTGAATACATTGAGCCAATCATATGGTGTGTTGTGAAGACATCGTGCCAATCATGTGTTGTGATCTCGCCGCTGGAGCAAGATTGGTGTCGTGAAGCCTTGCGCACGTGCAGTTCGACCCAAAGACTGTGCCCGATGAGTGCCCATAAAACGTTGGTATATGGCCGCCGAGTGGAGGGACTTGCCTAAAAGGACTTTGGCTCCACCACCTGCTCACTGTCCCTTGCTCTGTAGCCTATGCTTGCTTACATCCTCGTTCAAACTCAACGAACTTCAACATGTTGCTGACATATGCTAGCCTACTTGCAATATTGTATTTTTGAAGCTTCTACATTGGTGTTACTTTTGCACTATTGTCACTACGCACCCACCGCAATTTCGTGTAGGCAACTTCAATTAACTTTTGATGCGCTCACAAAATCCTGGCTCTGAGCCAAAATGCGAGGGGTGGGCCTGATGTGAGCTGTTATAGGATTAGTCGAGTGTCAATATGGAAATGTAACCAATGGGCTGCTGGTTGTCCTTCCTTTGGGCCGATCCTTGGCCAAAATGATTAAATTATATATAGCCTATTCTATCGGCCCAAAAGGTGCGTCGGCCCACCGGGAAAATGCCCGGTATGCCAGATGGCCAGTCCGCCCATGCGCTAAGATATATCAAATATATCGCTAAGATAGGCCAGCTTCGTCAAGAAATGTTCATTAGTGAACGTGCTTGCAGATTCAAACATGCGCTCTTCCTCCAAGAAGAGGCGACTCGGAGCTCAAACACGCGCGACAGCACTTAACCTCGGGAAAGCCACCTTGCCTCGCTGTGAAACAGTACAGCCTTTTGGTCAGCTACCATCTCTTCGCAAAGTGCGGAGAATAGACGCGCTTTTAAGGGCCGGGTTTTGATGAAATTCACCACTCTCACAACAACGTTCAAAATCTCATGTAGGTCGGGACTAACTAAGCTGCCTTGACACGAGCGCTTCCCTGTGAATAACACAGTGCGTCCATTGCGCATCGGGTGCTACCTGGGCCCAGATAAAAAAATAAATTAAAAAACCTGTTTTTCACGTCAGTTCGCGCCCCACCTGGCATGTCTCCGCGACCCACAGTTTGAGAAACGCTGCCTTAAGTGAAGCATTGAACAGTTCAATGGCCCTGGGGACAAATGACTTCCTCAGTCTGTCTGTTGTGCAAGGCAGTGAGCGAAGTCTCCAGCTGATCAGCCTCTTCTGCTTAACAGAACAGGCACAAATCAGCACAAACCTAACACAAACGATTGAGACCATTTTGGAAAGATTTGGACATTGATGGGGGGGCTGGATGACGTCACACGTGTAACAAAAAAGCGGAATATCTTAAAAAACATAGTAGCAGAAATGTTACTTTTAACGGCACAAATGAGCACAAACATAGCACAAACGATTGACACTATTTTGGGGAAATTTGAACAAGTAGGGGGGGCTGAGTGACGTCACTGGCCAGAAAATGTAAAGTTTAATTACTTAAAACCCTTAACAGCACAAACGATAATTTTTACGGCACAAACGTAGCACAAACGAATAGCAGTGTTTTTAATCATTTTTGAATAACATGGGGGGCCAGCTTCACGCAGGCTTTTTTGGGGGACTTGGTGACCCAAAGATAATACCTTTTTCTATAACTCTCCAACAGTGGTTCTTTTTTTTGCCTCTCCTACCATCCTCCATACTATGGGGGCAAGATAATCATGGGTCTTTGTCCAAGCATGTTTGTCCTATTTCCAGTTGATTAGAACCTTATAATTATTGTTTAACTGTAAATATGTGCATTTTCAACCAAGTAGGCTACCTAGTTTGTATAGCCATTCCCTGACTTACAAATGTACACACACTTTCTTTTTATTTAAATGTATTTAGTGTATAAGTATAAGTATATATACACTTTTGATCTTGTGAGGGAAATTTGGTCTCTGCATTTATCCCAATCCGTGAATTAGTGAAACACACTCAGCACACAGTGAACACACAGTGAGGTAAAGCACACACTAATCCCGGCGCAGTGAGCTGCCTGCTACAACAGTGGCGCTCGGGGAGCCTTGCTCAAAGGCACTTCAGCCGTTCCTACTGGTCGGAATTCGAACCGGCAACCCTTATCTTATCTTGTATTCCCTTATCTTTCCTATGTTGAAAATTGACTAGGGGGCTAAGCCTCATGTGTCACTTTATTTTCATACCTTAGTGAAAAAGAAAGTCATGAACTACTTCTGAAAGTTCACAAACACTCTACTTAAAGAAGTTGAATATAAAAATATTCCAAAATACCATTACAATGATAATTGTGATGATAATGGTAAAAACTACAGTTTTTATGACTTTAGCCAAAAAAGATCTAAGATGGCCACAGATACTATAATGACAGCGACATATAGAATAATATTGTGGATCACTTTCAAAACGTGTAGTGAACAATAGAAACCCTTACAGCCAACAAGAATTCCTTGAACGAACAAGGTATAAGTTCATCATTTTAGAAAAGCAATACGTCCCAAGACGCCATAGGTTCCAATGAACACTAAAAGGGGATATCAGGCATGATGTGAAATGCAGTGCCTAAAACGTGAGTTGAGTTGCTTCCTCAGCAAATACTGTTGCTGTTGGTACTTTTATTAATTACAGACATTTTGGTGATTTCTGATGGAATGTGGGCATGACAATATGGTCCATCAACCACACAGCCAGTCATGTCAGCCTGATGTTTTTTTTTGGCTCTCACCATTGACTTTAAGGCAGAGCTGCCTGGAAGGCGCTAGGGTTAGGCAAGGGTTAGGGTTAGGTAAGGCAGCGCTACCTTGAAGTTGACAGTGGGGGCAAAGAAAACCATCAAGCAGGCATAACTGGCTCTATAGTCACCTAGAATCTAAGGATCTAAGACCATTGCATGGTATAAAAGACTGGACATAAACACACATATCTACACACACACACACACACACACACACACACACTCCCTGAAGATGACATCTTGCAAAACATTTAAACACATAAATGTATATACTGCATAGTTGATCCTCTAGAGTATAGAGCAATGAAATGCTGTTTTGACAATCCAAATCTTAATGTCGTCACTGAACATTCTGATGGTGTAAATTGTCACTGTCACGTGCACGTGCAAAAACACATGAACAACTATGTGTAATGTGATGTGTCATGTAGCATAACGTAACATAATAATGTTGCAGACAATGGTTGCAGACAATTTTGACATGTAGCATCACTGTAAAATTCCATGTTCTTTGGAAACATGCTCTATAGCTTTCTGTGCATGTCCAGGCTGATATCAACTACAGGTAAATGTGTAATATACATATTCTAAATGATTGGCATTTCCATTTAACCACTCCAGATGAAACCTCCATCTTACTGGTAATATTGCATCTTTATCGAGGGTAATAAGCTAAAAGCAATGAACTTGAAACCTGAAACTGACATTCATATGACACTTCTCAGGTCAATCCTGCATCCATGAAAATGTTTCAAAATCAGATCTGTTTAAAAACATACATTCACACTCACACACACACACACACACACACACACACACACACATTCAAGGAAGTATGCTCAACTGCCTGAACTCCTAGCCTAGAAAGACATACCAGACATGTCACTACAGAAGCTACAGACTGTTTCACCATGCAACACCTCCTATTGTCCACGCATCGTGGGAATTTAAATGTCCCGGCAACTGAGATGAGATTAACAAGATAGCAGGCCTGAGTCAACAAGTGCATGCAGGTTTCACCTGTTCTTCTTAGTGTAGGGGTGGGAATGACAATAATCATAAACATAACCACCCTTTTCCTTGCTTCTACCACAGAGGGAAAGCCCATGTCTCTGGTAGGAAGAGACTCCAATCAAATGTTGCACATGCACATGTCCATATTTACAGATAGAGAAATAGATAGGTACTCTACCGTTTTTAAATTGTCCTAAAATTGTTGAGAGAATTGCTTTAAAACTTATCTGTTACCATGTTGTTAGTCGCTTTGGTTAAAAATGTGTCAGCCAAATGTAATGTAATGTAATGTAATGTAGATAGATAGATATACAGACAGATGAACTTTATTCGATACTTTGCAAGACAACAAACAAAGATCTGCTTCTCATGCACATTCTAACAAAGATATCAAGGATAACACAGTAAAACTAAAAAGCTTATTTCCATTGTGGTCCTCAATGGGTTGGGTTGAAGGGGGAGGGGATCGAGCAGATCACTGTCTCCATTTCAAAGTGTTCAGTAAATAAACAGGATATTGGATGGACCTTCACCTTTACTTGTGAATAATGGCATGCAGAAGGGTGTGTATTTCCTGGTGGCTGTTCCCATGCTATTGAGGTGTTTTGCAAGAAATATAAAATGCTTCCTTTAGAGGAGTTAGAAGAAAACTTTTGTGGAGATGGAAGACACACAGAGACGCACCCATTACTCTCCCTCATTCACATCATAGTTAATTGAAAGCATGCCATTCAAAAGTGAAATGGCATTTAGCCATTATGCTGCCCACCACTGGAAACTCCTCTCCATGGAGATAGATCTGCTCAGCTGTTTTAAAAAGAGACTTAAAACTGCACTATTTTATACTGCCTTTGATTAATCAGCTGATTTTTTATTAGGCCATGTGGATTGTTGTATAGTCATATGTTTATTTATTCATTTTAATTCATTTTTTTCTTCTTTTATATTCTTTTATTTTACATGGGCCATTTCCATTTTATTTGTTTTTTCATGCTGAATATTTAGTAAAAAAAACATTCTATTTGAATACTTGTCTGATTGTGAATTTATTAAAATATGGTCATGTAGCCTGTACTTGAAAGTAGCCATGATACAGCGGGGAAAATAAGTATTGAACACGTCAACATTTTTTTCAGTAAGTATACTTCCAATGAGGCTATTTGCATGAAATTTTCACCAGACATTAGTATTAACTCAGATAATCCACCCATATAAAAAAATCCAAACATTAAAGTCCGTAGGTAGAGTTATGTGTAATAAAGTGGAATGACACAGGAAAAAAGTATTGAACACGGCTGCTGAAATTTCTTAGATACTTTGGGGAAAATCCTTTATTCGTAATGACAGCTTCAAGGCATTTCCTGTATGACAAAACTAATCAGTCAGTATTCTGGTGTGATTTTGGCCCATTCTTTTAAACTGATAGTCCTTTAATATGGAAGATTCCAGGGGTTCCTCTTGTGAATCCTGATCTTTAGTCAACTTCCAAAACTGTTCAATTGGATTAAAGTCAGGGCCTTGATTTCCTTTCTCTGAAACCAATTGAGAGTTTTCTTTGCTGAATGGTTTGGATCATTGTCCTGCTGGAAGGTCTAGCCATGTCTCATCCTCATTGTCCTGGTGGATGGCAAGATTCTCCCGGAACAAAATGATTCTATTCATCATTCCTTTAACTGTATGAAGTCTGCCAGTACCATGAGATGAAAAACAGCCCACACCATGATGCCACCACCTCCAAACCTCACTGGTGGTAGGGTATTTTTAGGGTGATGCACAGTGCCATTTCTCCTCCAAATATGGTGTGTAGTATGACATCCGAAAGAGATCAATTTTGCTCTCGCCTGACCAGAATACATTCTCTCAGTATTTCATAGGATTGTCCAAATGTTGTGTAGCAAACTTTCAACGAGCTTTGACATGTTTTTCTTCAGCAATAGAGTCATGCGGGATGAGCGTGCATAGAGGCCATGGCGGTGGAGTACATTACCTATGATTTTCTCTGTAACAATTGTACCAAGTCTTTCTGGAGCTTTCTCTGAGTGGTCCTTGGCTCTTGGGCTACTCTTCTGACTTCCTGGTCAGAAATCTTGCAAGGAGATCCTGTGCATGGCCAGTTGATGATGCAGTAATGTTCCTTCCACTTGCAGATAATGGCTCCAATACTGCTTACTGGATGCTTCTGAAGTTTTGATGTGCATCTGTAACCAGTTCCATTGATATGTTTTGCAACAATAAGGTTGCAAAGGTCTTGGGAGAGCTCTTTGCTTTTACCCATCATGAAATGTTTCTTGTGTGACACCTTGGTAACAAAAAAACTTTTTATAGCCCACCAGTATGTACTAACCCAGATTATATCAATTTACACAGATAGGAGAGATTATTTCTCTAACTACTTATAGATTCCAGTTTGTTCTTGGCCATTCCTTGCCTTTATGTACTGCTTTTTCTTAGCGTGTTCAATACTTTTTCCCAGTGCCATTCCACTTTTTTAGTCATAACTCTACTTTTAGACATTAATGTTTGGATGTGTGGATTACCTAAGTTAATTCTAATGTCCGGTGAAAATTTCATGTGAATATTGATGTGTTCAATACTTATTTTCCCCGCTGTAAATTAGGTTTCCCTGTTTTGTTTTTGTTTGTGAAGTTGGAGAGGGATGGTGGCAGTTTCAGATAAGCTTCTGGAAGTTCCACCGAAGAGATTATATACCTATAAGCCTTCTTAAGACTAAGTATGGGATGTCATCCTTTTGGTATGTACTTTCCCATGTTTAGAGCTTAGTTGACATCAGCAAGGTACCAGCTATCATTATATAGGGCATTAAGGCATGGAAAAGGTATCGGTCTGAGAAGGAAAAGAAGGCAGGGAAATCCTTATCAGGTTCTGTGTGTGTGTGTGTCTGTCTGTCTGTCTGTCAGTCAGAGCTACACCTTGGTCTCCATGCCAGTAAAATGAGCATGGCGTAATCATTATAACTCTGCAAATAATGCATCCACAGAAAGTCCTATTAAAATGGTGAAAGCGGAGGGTTTTCAGATGCATCACGGCCAATGTGCTAGACTTGTATACAGTACGATACTTTATGACAAAACATAAGATCACTGGTATTCTGAAGCTTGTGCTGTTGAAATCTGTGTAAGTGCTGAGCAATTACACACAAACAAATGAGTTGTCTGTCAGAGCAGATGGGGAATGTAAATTCAAGTGGAGGGAAAGGAAGTGACAGGTTCGGACTTGTACATGTTTCACAGTCAATCCATGGCTCACTGAAGAATATCTGGCATGAAATACATCCTGTATCATAATCCTCGATCTTAAGCGCCTCTGACGACAATGCTTGTGTCTGTAATACCAAACCACAGCTATGTAGCTGATGACACAAAGATTTAGCCTCCGGCTCTTTGCTCTATAATGACTTGATTTAATCTTGTTATTGCTATAATAAATTTGAATTTGAACTTTGCTTGAATTAAAACAATCTTGGCCCATGACATATGTGCAAATGTTACTCAAAGAAATGTAGTGTTTACATCTCTCTACCAAATGTTTAACTGATAAATGAAAGGAATAAAAATACATGAATTATATAAGATAAGAACAAAAAAAATATATATAGCCTACATCATGAAAAAGTTCCACACAAATGATAACAAATGATAATATTGCTAATATTTTGACTAATGGACAGCTAACGCTGAATAGAATAATTCTCTGCTGACTTGAAGGTGACGTCAGTCCAGACTTTCCCAGATTTCATTATTGCGAAATCCCGACTTGACTCACTTCCAAGGCTCAGCCTTAAAAGGAGCCTGCTCAGCGCCACATTCAAAACTCAAGGCCATAGACAAAGAGGGAGAAGACATACTCCGCTACCAGCTTTACCAGCACAAAAGATTACAACTGCAACAACTTCCACTGTAACCTATCAGTGTTATTTTAGCCTTGGAAAGAGCCTCCTAAAAGCCTTTGGAAAAATGAGTCGAATCTTCATTGTGATTTTTGCCACCTTCCTTGCCATCACCACCATGTCAGAGGGTGAGTTTACAACTACCTTGGATGACAAACTTGTGTTTACGGTGTTTATCCCACCTGCTAGCTGCTGTCTGCATTACATTGTAATGTAGTGTATAACTAATGTTGAGGTACTCATCTCCTGACTGCAGGCATGAGTTTGAGAGGCCTTGGCGTGGAGCCTCGATGCCGTTGCATCGAGACAGAGAGCCGACGAATTGGAAAACTGATCGAGAGCGTGGAGCTCTTTCCTCCCACCCCCCACTGTGAGGACACAGAAATTATGTGAGTTCTGCCTCTTTGGAATCCAGGGCCTTTGCCAGCATTGACTCTTTTGAGTGTTCATGCAAATAGGTCAGAGCAGTTTGAAGGGCAACAGAGTAATGGAGACGTACGCCTGTCCTGTAGAAAAAAACAATAGTTTCTCTTTTCTCTGATTGGTTGGCATCATCTCTAACTGTCTCGAATGTCTTCTACCACCTGCAGTGCAACACTAAAAGGCACTGCTCAGGAGATCTGCTTGGACACCAAGGCTCCTTGGGTTAAGAAAGTCATTGAAAAGATCCTTTCCAAGTAAGTAAAATGTTGAATGTTGGACCTTTTGATTAGATTGAGGCTAATTTTGTATTTACTATTATTGCATTGAATAGTTTGCATGAATTTTGTATCAATCTAATCAATATATTATTTTTTACAGCAGAAAACCATGAAACAAGGACCAGCGTTTTGACAATGACAACCTTTTCCAGCCAAGGCTGCTGAATCATGTCCATATCCAGCAGCACCACTTCAGCACCTCATATGGATCCAGCTTTCAGCTACTGAAATTTTTGGATGCAATGCAATCTATTTATATTATTTATTTATTAACTTATACTGCTTTTATTTATTGTTTAAGATAAAAACAATCCTGTGTTTTAGCAGGCTTTGGATCACACTTTTGTTATTTTATAGCAAATTAGCCCACATTTAGTACGAATTTTTGGTCATATATGAAATATTTATTTATCACTGTTCAATGGTCTTCCTCTAATAAATTCCACAATAATTATATAATACAGTATCGTGTTTTAATAAAAAATGTAAATAATGAAACTGGTAATGGCCTATGGAACCACTCTAAAGTTTCAGGTCGTGAGTCATAGAACATGCCCGGTTGAAAAAAAAAGTAACTAGCTCAGGAGCTTAAATGGTCAGGTGGGTTTCCTTGCTTGGAAGCCTGGTAGGAAGAGACTCCAGTCACATGTCCATATTATTTATTTATAGATAGATAGATAGATACACTGAAAAAAATGACATGCAAGAATTACTTAATTTTTTTTAGGTAACCATTTGCACTCAATTTAATTTAGCTACATCCAGCCATATAGATTTAGTTGAATTTGCTTAATATTTTCTTGCAATTAAAGCTAAACTAAATTGAGTAGTTACAACTAAATCAAGCCAAGCAAACTCCAATAAAATATTTTGAGTAAAAATTAGTATTAGGTAACCATTTGCACACAATTTAATTTAGCTACATCCAGCCATATAGATTTAGTTGAATTTGCTTAATATTTGTATTAAATAATTAAATAGTATTAACTTAAATCTCAAACAGAAATGGTATAACTGTCTTTATTAAAAAGAATGTTCAACACAGAAACACACATATGAACACACATTGGGACCCTTTGCTTTAAAAAATAATAATTTTCCCGCTCTCAAACCAAAGCAAAAGCAAAGGCAGTAGTGCCAAAGAGAGAGTGTGTGCACCAAAAGAGAGAAAGAAAGATTCAATAAATAGTTGTGAACCTTTGACCAAAGCCAAACACCTTACCAGTGAGTGAAGTAAATGTGCCGAGATAGAATGAGAGAAAGACAGTGAGAAAGAAAGAATGAGAGAAAGACAGTGAGAAAGAAAGAATGAGAGAAAGACAGTGAGAGAGAAAGACAGTGAGAAAGAAAGAATGAGAGAAAGACAGTGAGAAAGAAAGAATGAGAGAAAGTCAGTGAGAAAGAAAAGTTCACAACCATTTATTGAATCTTTCAAATCAAGTCAATCATGACTGTGTATGTGTGTGTAAAAGTGTGCCGAGAGAGAGAGGACGAACGATAGACAGAGAGAGAGAGAGAGACAGCAGGGAAGAGAAAGAAGAGGCCCACTTGCCCATCTAATGATTTGGTTCTTAAGATTGAGAACCTTGGGTAGGAGCTTATCACCATCCATCTGAATGACAACTTTTTGCATGAATTTGTAATAGAATTGAAGAGTTCAACATTGATTCAATGTGTATATGACCCCTAGCTTCACCAAAGTCCTTTTAGGCAAGTCCCTGCACTCGGCAGCCATAATGCAATGCTTTTTTGGCACTCATCGGGCATCCTATTTGGCAGAAATGCGCGTGCGCAAGGCTTCACGACACCAACCTTACTCCAGCACCGAGTTCACAACACATGATTGGCACAATGTCTGCACAACACACCATATGATTGGCTCAATGTATTCAGATGTCAACGTTTTGCCGAGGAAGGGGTGGGATATGTGTATACAACGGTGTTACAAACTTAACTAACCCCATGCATTTCTATGGAGGATTTTTTGAGTGCTGTGTCTCCTCATTAGAAAGTCTCTGGCTTCACTGCACAGCCTTGTGCAACAGACCAAGGTTTCTCCAAAATGATGCCTCCACAACGATGCCGATGTCCTCATGTTCCAAGGGGTGGTTTTCTCGACACCTCCTTGCCATGGATATCCTGTACAAAATTTAAAAAGCTGCTTTAGGTTGACGCTTGAGAAAAGGTATGAGCTGGGAGCTGGCTTAAAGGTTTTTGGCTTAAAAATTGGCATAAAAATAAATGTGACCATTGATGAGTTAACACCCTTTATTGCAATTTCAACATCCACTTGGTTAGTGTTACTTACCATGTACATGTACTCTAAATAATAACCACCTCTATTTATAAAGCACTTTTAATACGGAAGATTCAGTTCAGAGTGCTTTGCAACAGATAACAGGCATTTGGCAAGCATTTCTTTCCCCTGTATTGGTTGAAACACACCCCATAATCACATCCCAACGAAGAGCGCCAGACTTAAATTCTGACAGGAATTGAGTATAACGACATCAGGCTAATAAGTGAGTGTACCAGTTGGGGAAGGAACAATGTGAGCAACGGGAAAATGAGTGAGTGGGTAAATGTCTGACGACTCATGTAGTCGTATCAACCCTGAGGAGTCCAGTTATAGTTAGACACAAAATTATAATGACTCTATCTGTCGCTATGTTGTAATAAGGAACATAAGAGCAGTGTGTGAGTAGGGTGACTATAAGTGATGGCAGTTGCAAATAGCAGAAACAGATCCAATGTGATCATTGTATGTAATATGTAAGAGAAGTAAACAATAATAGTAATACAAACTTACACCTTGCAAAATCCTCAAATGTTTGGTCATTTTATGTCCTTTAAACCTTCTTCTGGAACTTATGACCTTCTTCTTCTGGAAAACGGCGGTCACTGGACATCCAAGGTTACACATCTTTGACCTGTAGCTTGCCTGAATACCCAAGCATCACAGGCATTTCCTGATCCAGTCATCAAGCAAGGACATTTCTCAATACCTGTAACTAAAGAGGATAGAAACACATTTATAATATAAATATAAGTATACATTTATGAAACATACTTATTTAATACATACACAAATGGTACTAGTTAATCAAACTATTTTGACACTTCATTTAATTGACATTTGACACATTATCTTACAATCTACCAACAATAGCTACACAGCCCTGCTTGTTGGTCTGACTGTACCCTTGGAGGGAAAACATTTCGAATTTCAACACCATGGAACAAATAAAATGTTCAACCAATATCTGCTTAACAGGTGCGTAGCATCAGCCTGTCCAGATCTTGCACTGCTGTTGAGTTTGAGAAATGCCGCCACCACCACCATGCATATTCAGCGCTGGCAATGACAAAGAAAGAAAAGTAGAAAATAGTGGTACTCCATTACTGACAGAATAAATAAACACGTTTCTAAACCTAGCGTAAATGTGGCTTTTGCCTAACATTGTCCTAGTTATGACCTGACCTAATCACTCACAAAACATGCGTCCTATTTCTTTCCTTTTTACATGTACCTTGGCCTGCATTCTGAGTCTCCAAACAAATGTATTTTGCAAACTCGGCATTGCTCAAGTTAAGTGTCAGTTGACTCCACAGGGGTACCGCGGTCTCGCTATCCGCCAAAAGATTCTTTGGACGCCGCTATTTATGGATTTCCGGCTCCCATTGACTTACATTGAACACATGTAAACAAAACGTCAATTATGTGCTCAAACTAACGCCGCTGACTTATGAAAACAACCATTCCACTTTGATACGAAACTACATAATTGTACAACATTTATACAACAAAAATCACAGAATTTGGATCAAGTAATGTGGAGAAATCTTATGCAAAGTGTCAACCCCTAACAATGTGCCCATTGCCCAAATTTATGGTCGACTAATGTCGAATGTCAGAGTAATGACATTGAAAAAGGTACCTTCATGATACACTTTAATTTATAAAGGTACGAAGTATAAAAAGAAAAACACAATTTATCAGATGGATTACCCAAATAATTTGTAACAAAGTGCAACATTTATTCGAGGGCACATCTATTCCCAGAACTATAATGGCTGTTAAATATTCCACAACCACTAGATGGCAGCATGACACAGCACATAAAGTACACATACGTGTCGCTGCGACCTGAAGGATGGCGTGGTTGAATATCCACTTCTCCTGCACTTCGGGTCCAAGAGCGGGTGAATTGTATGACCACCAGATGACGCCATTTCACTGCACCTCGGGCCTAATAGCTGCTGTAACTTCGTTTAAGTAATAAGCCTCGAGGAGCCGACGGTTACACTTGTTTTAGGGGCGTTGTTAGCCACGCTGCGCAAGACGGGTAGACTACAGAAGCCAATAGGCTACAGTCGCGTGTGTTTGTGGTGATTTATTCCATGTATTAACAAAATAATAATGTAACATTAAAGAAATAGCCTACATAGATAAAAAAATAATTACACCAAAAAAGTAAAGAAGCTTTATCATTGATATATAAGCTTACTGAAAATCTAGGCCTAGCCTACAATTGTGTTCCACAGACAATATGTCCTACAGATAATAACAACAGTAAGAACATAAGCTAACCAAGTCATGACGACACGGGGGCTTAAGTCTCATGTTGGCCTATGACTACGTAGCCTAGGCTACCAAGCACGTCTGGGTCTGCGACAGTGAAATAGCTCCAATATTAATTGTGGCGCCAATGAATATATGCTAACATGAATCTCATCAGTCACCTATAGATAAGGGTTAGGCTATAACATATATAGGCTATAATGTAAAAATAGGGTCATATCATATAATGTTGACTTATTAAGATGGGGGAGAGAGCTGAACATATTACACTGAACTAATTGTTCATTGTTGAAAATCAATCAAAAGTTTGTAGTTGATCCAGATGTCATTGGTCGCAAGGACTGTTAATGGGTGTATCCACAATTGGGACCTTGTTACAAGTTGGTCTTTCAGCTGCTAATGCAATCAGTGGCCGTCAGAAAACATGTTAGACAACTGAGGAATGAGATGCCACACATAAAATGTACAGTCAAACAGCAGAATGCACAAACATCAATGGGAATCCACCAAACACTGCAGGGAACCATGTTATTGTCAATCAGCACTCTGCCACGCTAAATCAGACCCTGCTTATGTTTGTGCAGAGCAGAACAGATATTTGTAGATATGATGCAGGACCTGTTAAGAGAGATTGGCAGCTCAGTCTCCCTCATACTAGTCCCTACGGTGAACGATGTAATAGCATAGTGCTGCTGCTTCTGATGTGCAAGACAAGACAGGGTATAAATTCATAATGTGACAGGCAGCATGTATTTATCATTATGTTACAACCTCTGAACAACTACTATTGATGTTAGAAGAACAAAACAATACATCTTCAAATGTTCATTGCTTATTACATGTGTTATAAAAACAAAATCCTTGTCTGCTTTCTGTGTTTTTGCATGCACCTGTCAACAGGGGTGTAAAGACATATTTGTTCACCATGCACTTAGGCTTGAGTCATTGTTTGTATGTTATAGTATTTGTTGATTTGCATTTATTGCCCATTGATATTGCATTCACATTATTGTTTATTATTGGTATTCTCCTTATTAATGTAGTGTCACCAACATTTAAAATAATATCAACTGACATTGTTATTCATAGCCATATTTATTCTGCTCTTATAAGGTAATACAGGGCACATATTTATATTTCATTTATACTACTCTAAACCACCTTCTGAAAATCAACTGTATAGTGTTTCACTGCACCATATGTCTTGACCTGTCTCACCACCTGCCTATAGGCTACTTACACCACCTTACTTACAACACTTTGAAGAACCAAAAACAAAGCTCAGCACACCTGTTCTGTGCATCAGCAAAGTTGGAGGGTTAATTTATGAACCATCACTTCTAGCTGAAACATCACTTCTAGTAGGCTACATGTGACGTGTAGGCTAGAAGAGTCTATTGTCCACTACTGGGGAAATTCATCGGCAACACTTTATTTTAATGTGTCGCTGTTACAGTGTACCTACCTAACTAGGTACAGTGGTACAACCTGTGTAACAACATGTACTATCAGGTACTGTACTATCATTGTACTTGCATTATGTATTTGTGGGTACCTACATAGGCTATAGTTGTTACATTGTAATACTGAGTGCTTTTACAAAACGTTGCCAATTTGCCTAAATTTTCATCAGAGGCAAAGAGATGACCTGAGACCTGCTGGATGGGGTAAATCTGGTCATGAAAGATTTGATATACAAATCATTCTTAGCTCCAGTCAAGGCCTCATTGTCTTCAGTGTACATGTAACAGCTGTGCTGCTACAACCTTGTTACTCTTTGATACAGTGCAATAAACCTATTGTTTAAGTGTACCAGTTAATTACTTACATGTACATATGACATGTATGTTGTGTCTTCGATGTCTTGGAACAGGTCTACTTATTCACAACATCAACTGTGTTGGTACACACTTATTGCTCTTTGATACAGTGGCATAAGTACTAAGTACTTGGGCAATTACATTACATTACATTTAGCAGACACTTTTTGACCAAAGTGACTTACATATGTCAGCTATATTACAAGGGATCACATTGTCCCCAGAGCAACTTGGGGTTAAGTGCCTTGCTCAAGGGCACAACGGTGGAAGCCGGGAATTGAACCGACAACTTTCAGGCTACTGCACGCTAGCCCAGCTCCTTAACCACTACTCTACCACCGCCAATTCCATGGAAAATTACGTTTTTTCTAACATCCATAACGCCAATAAAATGTGATGGTATGGTATGATGTGAATGATTACATGAAATTTGAGCATTTGCTATTTTTGGCTCCAGAACTCCAGAACTAGCTGTTGTGAAATTGTTGGGAATTTAATTGATTAACACATCACATAAACTGTTATTGAGTGTTGTTGATAGTGATACACTGAACTTGTTCCCTCGGAACCAAATCTGACAGCAAGCAGCTTTGGCGTTTTGGAAGTAGGCTGCAGGCAGGCAGCTGGTGGATACATAACTGGCATGCGTAAGGTAATGGTAAGGTAAAAGCAACGACCGAAATGCAGTGTTGAAACACGTGTATGAAACGTATTATTTATGCAAACACAGATCCGGTATAAACACTGACCCCCCCCCCCCCTAGGGCTGGGCGATATGGACCAAAACTGATATCCCGATATTTTGGGGCTGATTGGCGATATACGATATTGATACGATATTGATATTTCAAACAGAAAGAGCGAAGTGCTTCATATATTCACTCAACACAACAATTATGACAACACAGCCAGTTTTAATTATATTCATTTCAGACTGCTCTAACAGAGCTGTGCAAAAAAGTGTAAACAATAACATAGGCCTACAATAGGCATAGGCTACAGTTGCTCTGATAAAGCTGTGCAAATAACAAAAGACCAAAAGTTGACCCTGACTGACAACGCAGGCCTACATTGTACTGCACAATGCAATAGGCTATTTTGGGCACAACAATATTGAAAAAACCTGCAGTTTTGTCACACAATGCAAATGTAGACTATGATGGCCTAGACATGTTGCTATCAACAACAAAAATAGTTTTAAACAATTAGGCTACTTAAACAACGTAACTGAGTCACTCATCAAGAGTGTGATGGACGCTACGTTTGTATGCGTGCATTTTTGCATGTTCCGGTTCGTAAGAAAAATCCCTATGCACGATTGAATGGGGTTTCAGGAATCATAAAAAAATATGCCCTAACTGCTCGCGAGTCGCGTGCATATCCTCTTAATAAAATCAGCGTGTAGGTTGTCTCCCTGAGGACTAGATCTGCTACTGTATATCGCTAAACGCAAGCATTCATCAGTGTATTTAAATTAGCTAGGCTATACCAAAAATGACATTTTACCGTGAGTCGAAGAGCTGTAAACAGTGTTGTAACTTAAATCTGCGTGTACAAAACCGCTTGGAGCTCCAGTGGAATTTTGATTCACAACGAGAATTCTCGGTCTAGCCGTTGATGTGCCGACGGAATAGGCATCAGCACCAACCTCTGATCAAGGTAAACAAAATCTGACTCAGTGTCCGTCATGTTTGAAAGTTTGTAGTGCTGCGAGGGAGAACGTGCACACGCAAGGGGCGCAGTTGAGCAGAGCTGCGGCTATCTGAATGGTCTGAACACAGAAGAGCAAGTGGCTTTGATAAAATGGCCCATTATTTGACATAATACCGGTATTACGATATTGTCTCAACTACATATCGTTTTCAAAAATATATCGGTTGTAGTCGTAATACCGATATATCGCCCAGCCCCCCGAAAAAAAAACTCCCGTTTTTGGAAAGCTAAATGTTGACAGGTATGATGTACTGTGTGGTGCAACAGCAGACACGTTTCAACACATCAATTACAGGATGCATAACATCATTGACAGGATGTATATAATATGTACATGTAAGTATTTAACTGGTACACTTTATTTGAATGGGTTTATTCCACTGTATCAAAAGAGTAATAAATAACACAGTTGATACATGTACTACAGGGTAATGGCAGACATGTTCCAAGACACCAATGACACAACATGTAATGTAATATGTAATTGTAAGTGGGCAATTCCACGGAAAATTTACTTTTTGTCACATCCATAACGCCAGTGAAATGCCTTGGCATTTGTATGAGGTGAATGTTACTATTCATTTTTTGTGAATTTTTTCTCATGTACATTCTTCAGCCAAAAATAGCAAATGCTCAAATTTCATGTAATCATTCACATCATACCATACCATCACATTTTATTGGCGTTATGGATGTTAGAAAAAACGTAATTTTCCATGGAATTGCCCAAGTACTTAGTACTTATGCCACTGTATCAAAGAGCAATAAGTGTGTACCAACACAGTTGATGTAGTGAATTAGTAGACCTGTTCCAAGACATCGAAGACACAACATACATGTCATATGTACATGTAAGTAGTTAACTGGTACACTTAATAGGTTTATTCCACTGTATCAAAGAGTAACAAGGTTGTAGCAGCACAACAAGGATACAAGGATACAAGGAAGTTTATTGTCACATGCATATAGTTACTGGAAGTAAGAAATGCAGTGAAATTATGTCTGGTGTCAGCCTATTTGTGCATTTATATAAATGTAGTGTGACAAGTGTGTTTACATACAGCAAAAACTCTTCTGTATTGCCCTCTCTCTCTCTGTATACACACACACATTACATACATACACATATAAATGTATCTCTCTCTCTGTATATATGTATATGTATATGTGTATATTATATATATATATATATATATATGCACACACACATACACATATAAATGTAGCGTGACAAGTGTGTGTTTACATGCAGCACTAACTTCAGTTCAAACCGACAACCTGTTCTGTATTGCTCTCTCTCTCTCTGTATATGTATATATGTGTGTGTGTGTGTGTGTGTGTGTGTGTGTGTGTGTGTGTTGCGCTCTCTCTCTCTCTGTATATATGTATATGTATATGTGTATATTATATATATATATATATATATATATATATATATATATGCACACACACATACACATACACATATAAATGTAGCGTGACAAGTGTGTGTTTACATGCAGCACTAACTTCAGTTCAGACCGACAACCTGTTCTGTATTGCTCTCTCTCTCTCTGTATATGTATATATGTGTGTGTGTGTGTGTGTGTGTGTGTGTGTGATATATAGTATATCCATGCATATGTATTGTATGTAGTATTGCATTACTAGCCTATTCTAATTTGGTTTGTTCTATTGACATGGAATGAATGAACAGGCACACGTGACTATGGAGTAGGTCTACTTCACAATTCAGATTTTCAGATGGTGCGTTGTGGCTGACAAATCTCGAGTGTCTAGGTTCATTGCTGGTTCCTGGTTGCTGTAGTGCAATGATGTCATCTGCTGGCCGTGCCGCGCAATAGCGCCACAACATATGTAATTTCTCTGGACATTACGGTAAAAATCTTGTTTTTCCTTACTAATATTAGTGTCATCCAGCTAACATATTGATTAATTCTTTTGACATTTCGTTCCTTTATAAATTGTAATGTAATATAGAGGTACGTTTTTGAATGTCATTACTCTGACATGTGAGGGATAACGGCCACCGACGTGACCTGTTATACGTGACTCATGGACAAGGGGAAATGCCATTAACTCGGCGTCACGCAGCGGCAATTTTCTTAATATCGATATTTCTCCACATTACTTGATCAAATTCTGTAATTTTTGCTGGATAAATGTTGTACAAAAATGTAGTTTCGTATCAAAGTGGAATGGTTGTTGTCATAAGTCAGCGGCGTTAGTTTGAGCACATAATTGAGGTTTTGTTTACATGTGTTCAATGTAAGTCAATGGGCGCCGGTGAAGCACCCGATTTGGTTCCCCATGCAATTCATGTTTCCCCTCTAGGTCTTTACACGGAAGCTCTAGTCGGTTACCGTAGCTGAAAACACGGAAAACGCAATACAGAACTGTGAATACGCACGGTAACCTAGCAACAACGCAAGAACTTCAAAACAGTGACGTAAAGGAAACAGGAATTCCGGGGGAACCAAATCGGGTGCTTCACCGGTATTCGGCCAATGGCGGCGTCCAAAGAATCTCTTCCCGGATAGCGAGACAGCGGTGTAGCCAAGGGCCTTTCTGCAGAAACAACAACTGCCTTAGTGCGTGCACTCCCGCTTTCACTTTGACTCCCATTTCTACATTGTGACAAAAACTGTAAGTCGGACAGTGAATTTTCGTTTAGCATAATGTGGTAACAATTATCATTTCAATTCGACCTCAAATCTGATCACTGCAGATGTTATAATGCAGACCTAAGCAGCAACACAGCTTTGAAAGACGCACATTTAGAATTTGATCAGGGGGTCGTTTCTAGAACGACGTTGCTCAACCACCATGGTACGACGCAACTTGCGACCAAACAACGACATTGTTACACCTGTTTCCAGAAAGCATTGTACCTGTGTCGCAATTCGCTACCTCCGACGTTTGAACACTGTGGTTCCAACAACGTTGTTGATGATGCAGCGATAGATATCATTGGTGGAAACAGTGGCAACGTGTAATACCCCACCCCCTAGAAATTCTCTGCCACAGCCTATGTTGACATTTTTCTCATTTAAACCGAGTGATTAATGTTGGCATTGTCATTATCATCTGCAAAAATCTAAACCTATTAATTGCAAGTATATAAAACATTTTACTGAAGCCGACCAATATGTGCCATTATTTGTGTTAAATATCTATGAAAAAATATATAGCCTGGACGAATGTCTGGGTATCGCTAAAGTTATCAATTGTCTCGTGGCTTAACGGCAACGCATCAGTGCACTACTACACGCTCGGCCGGAGTTCGCATCCTGTCTCTTCTTTTCATCTCTGAGTAAGAGTAGGCCTACGATACACAGTAGGTTTTGACCATACATATTTATGTATATAGTTACTCTACATCGAGAGACCATAGGTACAAGACATCAGTCAAAAACAATTTAATCGTGTCACACTAGTTCACCTGCAGGTAGCGAGAAGCAAGAGGACAATCACATCATAAGAAAATCGAACCTACAACGTTGGAATAATAAGTCATCTGCTTTAGCCACTACACCATTTATCACTACTGTTATAAGGGTCGGGGAAGATTATAATACTAAAAGCAAGGCAATACTTGAATTAACATAAATAGCAAGAATGAGCCAAGTAGGGGAGTCAGTGTCTTAATCAAAATTAAGCTACAGGATAGATCAATCATTGAGTCACGAGATAAACATCCACTTCGCAATTTTTGGTTAGGCGGTTGTGATTTTTGGTTGGGCGCTCCGGACACCAACAGGAACTACCAAGGAACGACACAAGTGCGACTGCCTAGGGGCAATAGTTCAAACGACCAAACTTTGCGTCCTTGTTTGCGATTGAGAGTTCGAACTACCCTTTCTAGAAACACCAAATCCAAGAACCATGGAGCGAACTACCAAGGTTGCGACGCAAGTTAGCAAACGATGTTTTCTAGAAACGACCCCCAGAGCGACTGTGGTTCTTCACTGACGCGATTGGCTGGATGACCGTTCAATCAAATCAACAGACCTATTTGTGTCTCTGTGTATGCGCGTTATCAGAGCCCGCCCTTTTTAGACATACGGTTCCAACTCTTTACGAGAGCGTTTATTTCCATATTTTACTTTCGTTTTAATCTGACAAAAAGTGTGGGGGATAGAATCGTGTTCCAGCAAAAGTGTGTACGTTATAACACCCACATCCCCCACGCTTGCTACGCCCCTGCGTTAAGCCACGAGACAGTTGATAACCTATGGGATACCCAGATATTTGTCCAGGCTATATATTTTTTCCAACACATAGATATTTAACACAAATAATGACTTATATTGGTCTGCTTAAGTTAACTGTTTTATATGCTTGCAATAGGTTTAGGTTTTGGCTGATGGCAATGACAATACCAGCATTATAATTACTCGGTTTAGATTAGAAACATGTCGACATAGACCGTAACAGAACATTTCTAGGGGGTGGGGTATTACACGTTGCCACTGTTTCCACCAATGATGATGATGATGATGATGATGTATCGCTGCATCATCAACAACGTTGTTGGAACTATGGTGTTCGAACGTCGGAGGTAGCGAATTGCGACACAGGTACGATGCTTTCTGGAAACAGGTGTAACAGTGTCGTTGTTTGGTCGCAAGTTGTGTCGTACCATGGTGGTTGAGCAATGTCGTTGCTAACTTTTCTAGAAACGACCCCCTGGATGGTAATCTGTTGGGGAATAGCTGTTTTAGCTGGAAACACCAAAAGCTCAGTTTTTGAGAGAAGAAGTTGAAGGTGTCGGTCTGTCATCCAGACTGAAATATCAGGCATGCAGAAATCTGATGGGAAACAGTCCTCAGGTGGTAAAGACAGGTAAAGTAGTCCGCATAGATAGTCAAATCCATTGGGGGAAAAAGGTCTCACCCAAGGAAGTTTTGGTTTGAGTCCGGGCGTGTGCAGGGCTGAACCACGTAGGTTAAACACAACATAGGTTACATTAGATACTCTCAATGCTTTAGTCACAGACAGAGCAATTTTAGTAGAATGACCACTCTTGAAACCAGACTGCATACGGTCTACCAGGTTGTTCTGATACAGGAAGTAATAGACTTGCTTGAAGAACACTTCCTCCAAAGCCAACAAGAAAGGAAGAAGGGAGACAGGTCTGTAGCTCTTCATCAATTGTATGAAGTGTACTTTTTGTTAGCAAAGACTTAACCCTTGCATGTTGTTGGATGACTTCGCTGAAGCAGTATAGAAACCTCTTCTTCATCCAGAGGAGAGAAAGTCCAACAACTCACAGGGCAAAGCTCTTCTAATGGGCTCATCAAACTAAGCACTTGTTTAAGCAACTATCAGTGAACATTTTGCAAAGTCATCTGATGACAGCGAAGTAGCTGAATAACTGGTGGAGGATTGAGAAGAGACTTGAAAGTTGAAAAAAGTTTTCTACTGTCAGCTGCGCTCTCAATCTTGCTCTGATAGAATGTCTTTTTTTGCAAGTATAACAGTGAATGGAAAAGGTGATAGCAAAGACTGGTAGTTAGTAAGATCATTTCCATCTCTGGATTTATATCATTTTCTCTCAGCAGCTCTAAGTATTACTATTATTATTATTATTAATAGAATAATAGAATAATAGTAACAATATATCTAGCCGAGTGATAAAATAATATTTTTTTTATAATTTCATCACCTTTGGAACTATGGAACTATCTTGTTTCTTATATCAATTAACATTTGACAAAATGTTTTTAATAGGGAAAAAACCTCTAGCTTAGACAAAAGTGTAGGCCCAAAAATTCGCCATTATGGGGATATTATTGAATTTATATTGAGTTTTTGGGAAAATGTCTAAATGCCATATGTTTTAATCTGCGAAAAACAAGCCCGCATCTACACTGTTAATGTGAGCTAACAAGCCGCTATGTAGCCAACTACTGTAGGCGAACAGCCTAATAATTTGATTTCTGCAGTTTGAAAAAAAAAAAAAAAGAATAAATGGACCTTTGGTCCAAATGTGTATATTTTGTCTTGCTGTTGTAATGTAACCTATCCGTCTGCCACTTCGGATCTTAGGCCAGCTCGTAGCGTAGGCTACTGAAACTGATTTGGAAATTGTTTGTAGCCTATGCGTAATAGCCTATTTTGCCTGTCCACGCCTTGTCGTTTTAAAGTCGGGATTTGAAATGTTTGCGCAATTATAGCCTATTCTATGTAGAAGAGTTAAACGGGAAATTTGAGATAGGCCTTGTCAGCAACAGACAGGTTCGTTTATAAACAGGGCTGGAATTATAGCGCAAGCCTTTGAAGATCTCCATATGGATAAAACTTACTGTAGGCTACAACCAGGTAAGGAGTTTAGCACGTATCCAGAAATATTTTTGATGAGAAATTATTTATAGGCATAGGTTAGGCTTACACTCTGTAGGCTATGGGATGGATAGCCCATCTGAATGTTTTTGGATGCCACCTGTGATTTATTATTTTTGGGCATAGCTACGGTATAGGCTAAATCAAGGGGAAATAATGAGTACGTCTATTCTAAGGTAAAGTCCACAAAAATAGACTTGATAGGCCCGCCAAACACTGCCGGAACTTTAAGAACGAACAATATTTTGCGTTCCGAACCGGTTCAGGACCGATATGTTGGTGGCGGAACGTATGCAAGAACGAAAACGTTAAACATAGGCCTACCTGAACCGTTCGGAACGGAACGTTTGAAAAATAATTTCGTTTTCAAGCCCTACTGAATACAGACCAAAGACACAAGAGTACAGTATGTGCATTTACAGAAAGGATTCTGATTCACAACACTTTCAATGTGTCATTATTTGTGTTAAATATCTATGTTGAAAAAAATATATAGCCTAGACGAATTTCAGGGTGTTGCAAATTCTATTGTCTATTTCGTGACTTAAAGGATAATTCCGGTATTTAGCACTTTGAGTCCCTTTTCTGGTTTGTTTTGAATGAACTAGAGTGGTGGACACAGAAATGTTGATGATGGGTCCTGTTTCGACTTTTGGACTCGTTTAGAATCGCCTTTGACTACTTCAGAATAGATGGCTACAGGCATGCACAAACATGTCCCTTAACGTTCATTTTCAAAACTGAGAGTTCAAACTACCCTTTCTAGAAACACCAAATCCAAGAACGACAGAGCAAACTATCAAGTTAGCCAACAACGCTTCCTAGAAACGCACCCCTGGGCGGCTGCCCATATTGCTCGTATGAGAAACTGCCCCTGGGAACCTACAAAGGTTAAAGCTATGGCCCTCTCCTTTTGTATCGTAAATCCTGGTATGCCCACCCGTACGACATGTACGAATGAGTTGCTAGCGCGAACGCTGGGGTTTGTAGTCTTTTTGGGAAGAACATGGATGCCAGCAGGGCAGCAGCTGTCTCGTTAGTGCTGGACATTGGTCTAGAACACGAGAACACGTCCCTTATTCTCCCTTGTTGGGTATGGTCAATGTGAATTAATAATAAAAAAAAAAAATGTGACTCAATTTCGCCTATTTCAATTTAAATTCGAGCCACAAGGGGCATTAGCAGGCTAGTCATTGTTATTGTTTTGTGCTACATGTAGCCTCTTTAGCTAAATGGCTGGAAAACAAATCCATGCAATGCATGAATTGGTGACCGGATTAAAGCAGCAATGTAATCTAGTGTAGCATTGCATCGACATTAAAATGACCAACACAGTACAAATGCAAAGAAATTACATGTAACCTCTTCTCAACTATGGGCGCAGCCATGTTTGTCGTAAGGTTGTACGGCCACCACCTTTTTTTTTTAAAAAAGAAATCCCCATACTTACTGAAATAAGCATTTAAAGTATTGTACTGTGAGATATGAAGTAAAGTAGGCTACTGTAGAAATTGCTACTCTAGTGGTTGTAAGTATTAACACCCATAGGCTTTAATAACACAGAGAAGGTGGATAAGCCTACTAATATCTGGATCTTAGACTTCCTCACAAACAGATCTTGAGTGAGAATACATGGACATTTCACTGGACACTGGATCTTTTACTGACTCAAGGCTGTGTTTTCTCTCCTTTCCTTTCCATCCTGTACACTGAGGCCTGTTGTACTGAGATTGATAACTGTCACATACGGAAGTTTGCAAATGACAGAGTGATAGTATGTTTGTTAAAGAAGAAAACATCACACAGTCCTGTCATAAACACAGCATGTCCTCTTTCCACAAGACCCACTCGTTCCAAAACCCGTCACTTAGAAAGGAGCTGCTAAGAGATAATGGCCCATCACGATACAATGTATTGATCGTAATGATCTTCAATCTTTTAGATAAATATCAGTGACAAACTGACTGGGTGTTGAAAGTTTTTAGTGTGCACTCAGTCTCCATTAATAAATCTCACTCCAAGCTGATCTGAATAGTTGGCAGCCCTGACATGTTTTGACTTGCCACGCGTTATTTTAGCCACATCGTATTTTGTGTCGCCCACAGACCCAGGGATTTTCCTATCTGGCTCACTTGGTCTATGTGTAACTGAAATGAACTGGCCAGTATGTCCTTTTGATTCATACAAGTAGACAGATAGATAGATAGATACTTTATTGATCCCCAAGGGGAAATTCAAGTAGTCTAATTTAACAGTACAGCAATAGAGTTGGCACTCATACAATGTAAGTAAACCTCCACTTCATCAAAGAGTAGATGTCTGGGACAGATGGAAGGAGACGGTCATGGGAAATTGAAAATGTTGATTTCAAAGTGAGCTCTGGGGAAGCCATGGACAACTTAGTGCTGCTTCACGCCTGAAATTTCACTTGTTCATTCATTGTGATAAGTTGACCCCTTTCTTTAACATACCCAGCACACACTATCATATGCACACACATAGTCAATACTGTTGTATGTATGAGTCATGCTCTTAAGAGGCTCTTAAAGGAGAAATCCAGCAATTTTTCACATAGATCTCCGTTTCTCAAGGTCAACCAAGTATTGTCGGTACAAAAAATGAAAACAATCGGTTTTACCCTAGCTCGAGTTGCTGCAGCCTACAGCTCAAGCAGCCAGGCAACTACAGCGCTACACTCTGGTGGCATGAACATGGGGGCTCATGAACATGCCCCCAGAGTGTAGCACCATAGCTGCCTGGGAGTTAAATGCTGGCTGCAGCAAGTCGAGCTAGGTAAAACTGATTGTTTTTGTTTTTTTCCGTACCGACAGTACTTAGTGACCTCGAGAAACGGAGATCTATGTGAAAACTCACCGGATGTCTCCTTAACAAGCTGTATTATCAGAGTTCTCTTCTCCAACAATAGTGATTTTCTTTTTAGACAGTGATTTGAGCTGTCAGTTTTTGGGTTTTTTTAATAAAAATGTAAGAACAACGCCACTACAGGAGGAGAATGATATCAGCAGTCCATTTGGTGAGGGTGAGGTTTTTTTTTTTTATTATGCCCTTCAGGAATGAGAGAAAATATGACTAAAAGACACCTGAAATAAACAACAGCAAAAGAGAGCTTAGAATAGTATAGTAATACTGTATGCACTGTTTAACACACAGTGCATACAGTATTATACAGAATGTGAAAATGTGAATAATGATCTTCAAAAAAGAAACAATAGACAAATGTGCTGTAGCTCAAAATCACTCATAACACCTCCATCTTGCATCAGTTGGACTAAGGTGCCCTCTCGCATATCCACGGTAATTCAAAGTCACAGTTGTTATCATTCCAGGTCTGAAGAGATGGTTCACGAACCCACGTCTCACCACAGTTCTCCTTCATCTTCAGATTGTTGGGCTCTCCTTTGAGCCAGTATCTGTGGACAGCAGCAGGATTACACTCAGGTCATCTTATCCATTTATTGCATGTTTATTTGTAAATATTGAAATATGTCGTTGTAATCTTTCCATTCTCACCCAGTGCCATTGGTCAGTGTTGCACCATCTACCCATTTCCAGACCAAGTCTTTTTTGCTGTAGCTGAGACCAATCCACGCTTGCACGGAGAGCGCTCTCACAAATTTCTTTGAAAGAAGATCATAATGAGTATAAAAATAATTCATAATCAATATCAAGTGTTTTCGCGTTTATGATGCCAGCCACCTGCTCCTCTTGATTGCTTATAATAATCAGATCTGCACCCCTCTTTAGGCACTGGTCCCGGCTATCAGTCCAGTTTCTGTGTGAGACTGAAATATAGTAGCAGCTACCATAAGAAAGCCACCCCTCTGGACAAGGTCTTCCTACAATAAAACAAAGTATTTATAAATGTATAGATAACTAAATGTATATTAATAAACATATTAATATATAATTGTACATATATTTAGATTTAGATGTAATCATTTGCATCACAAAGTAATTTAATATAGGCCTACAGACTTTTCAAAACTTACCAGCGAGACGCAGGTAGATATTAAGAGCCACTTGCAGAACACAGAGAATCCCAAAACTCACTGCAATCAGTCTGTACAATCTGTACTCTGAAAAGTGTATCAAATGTGCATGTAAGTCATATAGTAGGAGATGTGACCCTATTCTATCTTTACATTTCCTATGTTCTTATGGATTTCCTACGTGCTGACCTTTGTATGATCAGTGATTACCATGTTTTTTCGTTGTGCAGTGACTAAGCCAATTAAGGTACCCCTATGACCCCAAAGGTGAAGATTCAATCATGCTGAGTTGGCTGAGGGTAAGACAGCCTACTGAGATTGATCCGTACTACTCCCTGCCACAACCATACACAACTACTATTTCTTATGCTTAATTAAAAATTATCTAGCTGAGAAACGTTTACTCTAGAGGGCTGAAATGTGGTCAGTTCAGAGGTGCCTGTTATCCGACAGAAATAAAAAATATATATATAAGTATATATACTTTTTTGATCCCGTGAGGGAAATTTGGTCTCTGCATTTAACCCAATCGGTGAATTAGTGAATTAGTTGGTGGGGCAGCCGTGGCCTACTGGTTAGTGCTTCGGACTTGTAACCGGAGGGTTGCCGGTTCGAACCCCGACCAGTAGCCACGGCTGAAGTCCCCTTGAGCAAGGCACCTAACCCCTCACTGCTCCCCGAGCGCCGCTGTTGTTGCAGGCAGCTCACTGCGCCGGGATTAGTGTGTGCTTCACCTCACTGTGTGTTCAGTTCACTGTGTGCTGAGTGTGTTTCACTAATTCACGGATTGGGATAAATGCAGAGACCAAATTTCCCTCACGGGATCAAAAGAGTATATATACTTATACTTATAAAAGGAGTACAGGAGAATTTGCAGCCTTGTGTGCTCCTATGTTGAGCCTTGTCACAGCCTATGCAAGCAAGAGCATAGGTTACAAATGCTCCACAACAGCTAAGTGAGATTTTTGGGACATCACTTTTTGTCAAGCTTGAAAACACCCCTTAGTTGTTCTAAAGTCACTGTAACCTTTGAGCTTATTGTACACCTGATGGATATTTGATATTCACTGACACTTGTCCCGTGGCCTCTTCTAATTTAGCTTATAATTATTTGATGTGGTTGTTATACATTGTACATGTATACATATAGGCTTCTCTCTCTCCTACTCAAGCGAGTAGGACGCATTTCACACTGCTCCTGCTTCACCTATCCTTTTAGCAATTTCCACTCTTTTTCATTCTTTTATTTCATTTACAAGCTAGTTTAGCAAAAACAGTGAAACCAGTACATTTAAATCTGAAACTTTAGTGGTTAGTTTTTTACTTTAAATGAGCCAGCCAAGTCAACGAGCAAAAACTGAACGGCAATTCACCTTGAAGTTGGATTAAAATAAAATGCGCTCCTCCGGCCAGAGACCCAGGAGATCATGCCGAAAATGTACTGAGCTAGAACAGAGGATTTCTACTTTGGAATCAAAGATGCATGCCTTTCCATCAACGACAGATGAACTACGAGAGGCATCTCATGAAGTGAGTACAGCAACTACTGGAAATGCAGAGAATGTAACCCAGCAGTCTAATATCACTGCTAATAGAGCAGATGAATGCATCGACCTCACAAAGGGAAATGTGAGTACAGAGCCTTGGCACAGGCAAGGTGCCAGACCAAAAAACAAAAAACGTAATACAAGAACTGTAATTACCTCAACACCAGTAAATTCAGATGTTAACTTCAGGCCTCGTATCAGAAATACAGACAGATCAGCAAACTACTACAGGGCTTGTGGTCCTATGGAAGCCCACAGCCCCTAACACTATGGAACAGATTTGAATGCCTCCGGGACATGAGAGAGGAATTTCCCAGGGAACAGACCCAAAGCAGGCAGCGATCAAACCACAACAATAGAAAGATGGGCACAGACAAGAAGCAGCACCTATTCATCCCACAACCCTCGTTCTTGGCGACTCTACTGTGAGACATATAAATGGGGAAAGGATGATTGTATGTTGTTTCCCAAATGCTTCAGTGTCTGACACAAAAAACAAGCTTGCAGAACTGGTGTCAAAATATGCAACTATCAAGCGCATCATTGTGCATGTTGGAGCAAATGACATCTACAGAGAACAGCTGTATGTCAAAGAAGATTTCAAGGAACTTTTCTCGGCCCTATATGAGCTTGGAATACACATTTTCATCAGTGGCCCACTCCCAGCAGAGGGAAGCTTTGTATTTTCACACCTGGCTCGCAAAAACATGCTTTTCAGTTGGGATGAATTTTATTGACAATTTTAACCTTTTTTGGAATCGCAGGGAATACTTCAGACCAAATAGCACAGAGCTAAGTTGGACTGGGGCCAAGATCTTAACCGAATACTATCACCTCTCTCTCCTGCACCCAACATTTTTTCTGCCAACCTTGAGCCGAGCCTCTGATAAGCGCATAGTGGCCATACAGACGGAACAAGCGGATGACCTCAACCACTCAGCTAAACCAAAACACTCTGCACAGGCTGAAACAGAGATATGCCCAACCTCCCCTGCTGTGGGGCCCTCCACTGAAATGCAGACCTTGGAGAAACATAAACAACCAGCTCAACAATGCCAAGCCATGTCCACTGGACAAGATAAGATGGGTGCTGCTAAAATGACTCAAAGTCAATCACTGGCGTCAAACTCCCTGGAATCTCAGCAAACAAATGGATGTGATGAGCATGAGGAGATAGCACCTATCAAAGCTGCTGAGAGGATATCAGAAAGGAAGGGTCATGTTGTAACACCAGTACCGATTCCCCTCCCCACCTCCGTCGTCTCCTTGTCACCACAAAGACACAACAACATGGAATACACTACTGGAATACATGCTGAAAGTGGAGCATCTGCAACAAACTTTCCAGAACCTCAGCAGGCAGATGGAGACTCTGGATCAATTTTCAACCCCAACCTCCTTGATTTCCCATCACCACCCACACCCAATCAAACTCCCCAGGCCACACAAACCCCCCTAATCTCCCATCATCATCCCCACCCCGTCATCCCACCACCCACTCAAACTCCACAGGATCCCCTGAATACCCATCACCATCCCCACCCAAGCACATGATGTTCCCTGCAAGAATGGAGAGACTGCTACCAGTAGCCATGCAGAGTTTTACTAGCCCAAGATCATTAGCACCAAAGAAGCGAAGGGCACCTCCACCCCCTCGCCCTCCCCCTCCCCGTTTAGAAGGATCTCTTAAGCAGCAGCAACCTCTTAGTTCATTTTCTCAGCCGGCATATAGCATGGAATGTGCAGTGGAAAATACAGATGGCAGCAGCAGGGGACAATTATATGATGACTGTATTGCATGATATTCTCAGGGTCCCTGCAATATAAATGGTACTGACAGTAGTTTTGAGAACATGCTGGGACCCAGTAAGCCCATGACATTCTCTATTCCTGTATTGACAAGAAATAGAACACAAATGCATCGAGCTTATAGGGTAAACCAGTCCAATCTCCTACCCGTACCACATCAACCTCAGATTTCCCCCATGGATCATATTTCCCCAACACTTACAGCAAAACTAGCACTCCTAAATATCAGATCTCTTTCAAACAAATCATTCTTAATTTATGATCTAATTTGCACACACAACCTTGATTTTTTACTTTTAACTGAGACAAGGTTAGATCAAGCAAACAGTGCTGCTACTCTCACCGAATCAGCTCCCCCAAACTTCAGTTTCTTGAGTGCTACCAGAGCGAATAAAAGAGGTGGGGGGATAGCCACAATTTTCAAGACGTCTTTTCAGTGCAATCAGTCGTCATTCGGTGACTTTACTTCATTTGAATATCTGTGTGCATGCATTAAGTCTTCTCCTCAGATTTTATTACTGACAATTTACAGGCCTCCAAAACATTCAGCTAAAGTTTTTCTTGAAGAGCTAGGTGAACTGCTATCAGTTGTTTGCATAGAGTTTGACTGTCTTATTATATCAGGGGATCTAAACTTGCATGTGGATAATCCTGAAAACAATTATGCCAAGGAATTCATTGCACTAATCGATACTTTCTCCCTAACACAGCATGTACAGGGGCCAACACACTCTCTCGGCCATACCCTCGACCTTGTTATCACAAAGGGTCTCGATGTCTCTACAGCTGTTAAAGACCTGGCCTTATCTGATCATTTCTGCGTGTTCTTTGATGTGTCTATGTCCCCACACACTCAAAACACAGCTATGATGGTAAAAAGGAGAATCATAAATGATCAGACAAGTGCTCTCTTTGAGCAAGCACTTTCACTAAAGTCAAGTCAACTGTCAGACTCTGAAGACTTATTTGATCACTTTAATGCAAAAATGGCAAACATTATGGGTGACATTGCTCCATTACAATTCAAGAAAGTTAAAGACAAACAGAAAGCACCATGGAGGCAAAATCCAGCAGTTAAACTTCTAAAAAGAGAGTGTAGGAAGACTGAAAGAAAATGGCGTAAATACAAACTTCAGATCCACTATGAAATCCATAAAGAGATGCTCCGCACATATAACTCTGAAATATGCAAAGCAAGACAGTCTTTCTTTTCTAACATTATCAATAGAAGTTCAAATAACACTCGTATTCTATTTTCAACTGTTGATAAGTTAACAAATCCCCCCTCACAATTAGTGCCTGAACTTCTCTCAACTAATAAATGCAATGAGTTTTCATCTTTTTTTAAAGGTAAAATTGACAAAATCAGACTCAACATATCTGCTCAATTACAAATTCAACAACCTGAACTTCCAACAACAAACAGAGGGAAACTAAACTTGATGTCAGAGTTCAGCTTGATAGACTACGAATCTCAGCTCTTCCACATGTGTCTTAGACACTCTGCCTACCAATTTCTTCAAAACTGTTTTTCACCTCATAGCAGCGGATGTCCTTCAAATTGTAAATGTATCACTGCTGTCTGGCACTTTTCCTAAGTCACAGAAAACAGCTGTTGTAAAGCCACTTCTCAAGAAGAATAACCTGGATGCCTCCATGCTAAACAATTACAGGCCCATATCCAATCTACCTTTTATTGGCAAAATTATTGAAAAAGTAGTCTTTAATCAATTAACCACCTTCCTAACATCAAATGGGTATTTTGATTACTTTCAGTCTGGTTTTCGGGCAAATCACAGCACTGAAACAGCTCTCATTAAAGTTTCCAATGACATACGCCTCAACACAGATTCAGGTAAAACATCAGTCCTAGTGCTACTGGACCTTAGTGCAGCATTTGACACTGTTGATCACAATATTTTACTACACAGACTAGAACACTGGGTTGGATTTACAGGCATAGTTATCATCTGGCTAAAATCATATCTACAAGAAAGGAGCTTCTTTGTTGCCATCGGAAACTGTACCTCAACAACAACGTCCTTGACCTGTGGTGTTCCCCAGGGGTCGATCTTGGGGCCACTATTATTCAACCTCTATATGCTCCCACTTGGACAAATCATTCAAAATAATTTGATTTCATATCATAGCTATGCAGATGACACACAAATTTACTTAGCTCTATCACCAAACGACTATGGTCCTCTTGAATCTATGTGTCAGTGTATAGAACAAATCAACACCTGGATGTCTCAAAATTTTCTTCAGCTGAACAAAGAAAAAACTGAAGTAAATTATATTTGGTAAAAATGAGGAAAGACTTAGGGTTGCCACTCTCCTTGACACAAAAGGGTTGAAGGCAAAGGATACTGTTAAAAATCTTGGTGTATTAATTGACAGTGATCTAAATTTCAACAGCCACATGAAAGCGATAACTAAATCAGCTTTTTACCACCTCAACAATATTGCCAAACTCAGAGGGCTGATGTCAAAACATGACTTAGAAAAACTCATTCATGCATTTATCTCCAGCAGGGTTGATTACTGCAATGGGCTGTTCACAGGCCTTCCTAAAAAGACTATTAAACAGCTTCAGGTGATACAAAATGCAGCAGCTAACAAAAACTAAAAGAACTGACCACATTACTCCAATTCTTAAGTCCTTGCACTGGCTTCCAGTAAGTCACAGAATTGACTTTAAAGCACTATTGCTTGTTTATAAATCAGTAAATGGAGCAGGACCTAAATACTTGTCAGACATACTTCAGCAGTACACACCTTCTCGTCCTCTCAGGTCCCAGGTGAAAAACCTGCTAGTAAAACCTACAGTTAGAACTAAACATGGTGAAGCAGCTTTTAGCTGCTATGCTGCTCAGCTGTGGAACCAACTTTCGGATGACATTAAAAAGGCCCCAACTGTAGCCAGTTTTAAATCTAGACTTAAGACCAAACTGTTCTCAGATGCTTTCTGCTAACTGTGCCGAGTTACAAATTCTGAATCTGCCTTGATAATTATTCTACTTTGTCTTTTATTACTTTTTTTACTACTTTTGCCTTTGTTTTATGTTTTCTTTTTATTATGATCTTTACCTTTTAACTATTCTTTGACTATATTGCCCTTCTATGCTTTTATTTGTTTTTATTGTTTGGTTTTGTTTATGTAAAGCACATTGAATGACCTCTGTGTATGAAATGTGCTATATAAATAAACTTGACTTGACTTGACTAGTTTTTGGGAGCACTTTTCAACTCCATCAGCTTAAACGTCAACACTGTCAGATGTAAAAACCTGATGGAGTTGACAAAATTCTATGTTTTTTTTCCATCTTAACCATGGCTTGTACACTGGAGCCATTTAGTTTTTCCTCAGTAGCAAGCTGTCTCTATAACCTAAGCAAAAACGTCAACATTTATTCCAAAATTCTAAACTAATGGTGTCATATTTGACGGTGTTGACACATAAGCTGTAACGGCAGCTGTTTCTTTGAAATATCAAATAATTGAAAACCTGGACCTGTGTCCTTAGTTGCATGCACCAACAACTATGATTAGCAGTTTTTATGTATAATAATGATGTAAAGTTAATTTCATGTATTATGTGACATTTTATCTAACCACTCAATTCAATTGATAAGTATATTTACACTTTTGTTAACTTTTAAACACTTAAACACACCGAGGACAGGTTAAATTGCATGTTTTTCAGGGTACAGTGTCCGTATTTTAAGGGATTCCAATGAAAATACATAAAATACTGTATATGAAATTGATGTCATGAGTATACACGGGTCCTTTACACTAAACCTTTAAAGTATTTTTCAATGATTCATTTCTCAATTTTTAGTGCAACTATTTACCTTTTTATATGACTGAATCAGCATATGTTCCAGACATGTAGAATTGAAACTAAGACAATCAGATCCTCACTGAAAACAGTTAGTTCTGCTTTCCTTTGATATAAATATGACTGAATGAAAGGTTGTCTCATGGTGCATACTTTTCTGATGCATACTTGACCTCTAACTAACTACTGTATAAAGACAAGCCTTATCTCAGACTCCCGTTATTCATAGGTGTAGGTACATTTCTTCCATAACAGCAATTCAGCTGTTTTGAGTGTTACCCAGATTTCCATAATCCTTTGCAACAACATTGAAATCATCAAACCTATCTATAGGTGGTTCCTACCAAGGTTGCAAGAAACCTGGATGTCATGATTGATTACCAGCTAACCTTCTATGTTGCCTTTGTCATTATACAATATTAGAACAATTAGGCCATACACAGGCCCATAACCTGCTATGAGGTCACTGAGGTTGATCATTTTTAAGAGCTAAATATAAGATTTGAAGCTAAATATTCATCTGAATAAAAATGAAAAATCAGTAGTTGAAAACTTCTCTATAGCAAGTGCATTCTTAAAGGAGTACTCTGGCCGTTTTCAACATAGGACCCGGTTGTTCGAGGTCACCGAGTACTGTCGATAGGGGAAAAACATTGGTGCATTGCTGCTAGTAGCTAATCCATAGCTATGGGGCCAGATTTTAGACTGTGTTTGCGTCTGTGCAACATGAACAGGATCCTTACCTATAGGGTTAATTCTAAGGCCATTCATATTTTGAGCTTGTGAAAAGATGTTCACATGCGTAATAAAGTTTGTGTAAAATAACTTGTGCATGTGCAAAGAAATGTAGTATCTGTAGAAATATTTTCTGCATGTTTGAAAATGTTTTGTACATGATAATATCACTTGCAAATGCACACAATGGTCCTCCCTTCCTACTCCCAAATATATTACACATGTGAACACCTTTTCACATGATCAAAATATTAATGGCATTAAACTAACTCCATAAATCCAGTGTTTGTACAGGCAGTCACAAATCTGTTTACCTTGGTCACTCCCTGTAAAGTTGAAACAATTATACTGTGTGTGTGTGTGTGTGTGTGTGTGTGTGTGTGGCTCACAGTTAAAAAGAAAACCATGTTTTGCATGCACTCGCTGTGATAGTCTACGATTAATATGGAACATGGGCTATAAACAAAGGAAGGGAAATGCACACAATTCACAAAAAAAGACTTCTACCTTCTAGCTACAAACATGTTTGCACAAAACATAACTTTTGTCAGAAACTACTTATGTTAAATATTTTCCTCATGGTTAACACGAGTTAAGTATATGTTTTTTAGTCAAGCAGTGAAATGTGGTATAATGCATGCATGTTGATGTGAGGTAACGTGCCCATTTCGAGAAATGTAGGATATATTTGCAAAATGCTCCATATGTACATTAACACTTTGATATTATTCACTTAATTGCTTCAGTCACCTTGCGTATAAATATACTGATACTCAAATATTGTTTTTGCTTATATTTACTGAAAGAATAAATTGAATATTTTATAATGTTCTTCAAAAACCAAGGCACTCATCTATTGGCTAAAAAGGTTAATATTTTAACTAATGTAATATGGTCTGATTATTAGTTACCTGTTTTTTGTAATCTGATTACACTATCCAGATTACTTGTAATCAGTTACCACCCAGCCCTATATGGTATATGGTATTAGTATATGTTTGGACCACTGATTAAGATACCCAAATCAGGATTTATTATATTTATATATACCGGTATATATATTTGGACAAAACAAATATATATTTATATATATATATATATATATATTTGGACAAAACAATATAACAAACAGACGATAAAACAAATTTAAAAAGCAGGTTAACAGTATTACCAAAGTTCACGATCGCAGAATTGCTGTCAGAATCAATGTTATCACTTAATAAGCGGATGTGATTAGACCTATTTTCCCGGTGTAGCCCCCTGACGTTCAGCATAAACTGAATTGTACTTTCCTTCATAGACTATTTACTCACTGCATATCAATCTTAGTCACAATCAATACTATATGTTGGATTTTTAGGCAGAAGATTACAGCAGCTAGGCTACATATAATCAAACTATCTATATTATGGTTATTGTGTTAAATGTCAAAATGTGAATAATGATCTTCAAATAAAGTAATAGCCCAATAGACGAATATAGATCAAAATGCCTCCATCTTGCATCAGTGACTGGAGTACGGTGCCCTCTCGCATATCCACTGAAATTGAAAGTCACAGTCAGTGTATGACGTCCTCCCCAGCCCTGCCAACCTGTTCACTTGGGGCCTGGTGGACTCACCTGCTTGCCAACTCTGCCAGAAAAGGGGATCACTAGAGCACATCCTCAGCTGCTGCTCTAAGGCCTTGGGAGATGGGCGTTATCGTTGGCGCCATGACCAGGTCCTGAAGGCAGTAGCAGACACCATCTGCACTGGCATGAACATCAGCAAGCAGCATCACCCAACCAAGTCTGAAATTGCCTTTGTCCGAGCAGGTGAGAAGCCTCAGCCCCCCAGAAAGGCCCAAGGGGGCCTGCTCACAACAGCAAGAGACTGGCATCTCCTGGTTGATCAAGGGAGACAGTTGAGATTCCCGGACACCATTGCAGTCACATCACTCCGACCGGACATGGTCTTGATGTCCGCGGCAAGCAAGCAGGTGGTGTTACTGGAACTAACTGTCCCCTGGGAAGATCGGATGGAGGAAGCCCAGGAAAGGAAGAGGGCCAGGTACGCGGACCTGGTAGCTGAGTGTCGGAGGAATGGGTGGAAGGCCCGCTGTGAGCCTGTTGAAGTGGGCTGCAGGGGCTTCGCAGGCCAGTCTTTACACCGTGTCCTGGGACTCTTAGGGATTTGCGGACTGCACAGGCAAAGAGCCATCAAGAACATCCTGGAAGCTGCTGAAAAAGCTTCACGGTGGCTCTGGATAAAGAGGGGGGACACGTGGCGTAGTGCGCTACCTGGACACATCACCCCCGGCTGGGTCGCCCGGGTGAGGGTGTCTGATGTAACGGGACCTGATCACCCCCGGCTGATGTAACGGGACCTGATCACCCCCGGCTGGGTTGCCCGGGTGAGGGTGTCTGATGTAAGACCCAGAAACACCCTATGACCCCGGGAGCATCACTGACGATGTGTCCAGGTTGCACCATAAGGTGTATTCTAGTACTAGCTCTCATCATTCCAGGTATGAAGAGATGGGTTGGGTAGTAACGGATTACATGTCATCTGGATTTCGTAATCAGATTACAAAAATCAAGTAATTATAATCAGCCCAGATTACAATAAAAAATTGTGTAATCAGATTACAGTTACATTGTTGGGGATTACCTGATTACATTTTATCATGCAAACAATGCAACCTTTTTATGATAGCCTAGCTCTCTTTTAATTTGACAAGCTACAGGCTTGCCGGTTCGATCCCCTACCAGTAGAAAAAATGTGGAAGTGGTTGAGCACTGCTCTCCCATGCCCACATCCACGGATGAAGTGCCCTTGAGTAAGGCACCTAACCCCTCACTGATCCCCGAGCGCCGCTGTAGCAGACAGCTCACTGCTCCGGGTTGGTGTGCTGCTTCACCTCAATGTGTGCTTCATCTTACTGTGTGTTCTGTGTGCTTCACTAATTCACGGATTGGGAGACCAAATTTCCCTCACGGGATCAAACTTACTTACTAACTTATTTACTATTGGGGCAGGTCTCCCAGCACACTGCCTGCTCTTTTCCTCCTAATCTTAATGTAGCCTCTTGTTTTAGTGTTACCGTTTACTTTGAGAAAGTCACCAGGTCCCCCTGATTGAAAAACATCCCAAAGGAATAATTTTCTCACCCCCACAATTTAAATGGATATGGTGTCCTTCAATCTCAGGCCATGTCCCTGGGTCAAAAAAATCCAGCGAAAGCTAAATTCATTGTCCAGGTGTGCCCTTATAAAGGTTAAGCTGAGTTGTGCATGTTTGGAGAATAGTGATCCATGATCACATCCATGATGACTAAGTGATCAATTTTTGGATGGGGTGAAAATTTCAACCACCAAAACACCACCCCCAAAGTGGAGAATAGCTATAGAAATGTATTAGTTTTGGGTTTTTTTCAGAAAATGTGACATGGTGACCTCAAAGTAAATGGTAACACTAAAACAGGGGGCTACATTAAGTTTTTTGGAGGAAAAGATCAGTTAATTCACACAGGAATGCCTTACTCAGAGCAAAGAGATTTCTTAGATGTAATGAAATAATAAAGAGAATAATAAAGAGAAAAATAGAATGAGAATTCTTTCATCAATTCAGTGGTGGTGTCTTTTACTTAAGGGACATGTTTATTGAAGTAATCTAAAAGTAATCAGATTACGTTACATGTTTTTGGTAATCCAACTGATTACGTTACTGATTACAAAAATTGCCATGCAATTTGTAGTCAGTAATGGATTACATTTCAAAGTAATCTGACCCAACACTGGTCATCTTATCCACTTATAGCATGTTTATTTGTAAATATTCCTACGTCGTTGTAATCTCTCCATTCTCACCCAGTGCCATTTGTCAGGGGAGCATCATCTACCCATTTCCAGACCCTGCCTTTTTTTGCTGTAGCTGAGCCCGATCCAAGCTCTCATGTTGAGTGCTCTCACAAATTCCTTTGAAAGAAGATCACTGTAATTGCCATTTATTTAATTCAGCAGGGGCAGTGCAAAAAAAACTTTAACCTTGTATAAAAACTAGGAGATACATTATGCCAGGTTGTAGCAAATATTGCTAATTTCTGCCCGTAGTCCGTTGTGGGAAAAAAAATGAGACTAAAACTAATTCATAATCAATATCATTGCGTTTATGATGCCAGCCACCTGCTCCTCTTGACTGCTTATAATAATCAGATCTGCACCCCTCTTTAGGCACTGGTCCAGTCCAGTTTTTGTGTGAGGCTGAAAGATAGTAGCAGCTACCATAAGAAAGCCAACCCTCTGGACGAGGTCTTCCTACAATAAAACAAAGTATCTATAAATGAATAGATAACTAAGTGTAAATATATCTATATACATATAATTATACATATATTTAGATTTAGATGTAATCATTTGCATCAGAAAGTAATTCACTTAAAAGCGTTTTGATACAGAATTTTCAAAACTTACCAGCAAGTAGGAGATGTGACTCTATTCTATCTTTCCATTTTCTATGTTCTTATGGATTCCTTATGCGTTGATCTTTGTATGATGATTACCATGTTTTCTCGTCACAGTGACTAAGATACCGCTATGACAGCAAAGGTGAAGATTAAATCACGCCGAGTTGGCTGAGGAGAGCCTACTGAGGTCCAGTTGTTGGTTGGTCGTCAATTGCACATTACAGGAGGCCTATATCTACTTGCAAGAAAATAATTTAGAAACTTTTTTAATGTGTGTGTGTGTGTGTGTGTTAGCCTAGAAATCTAGACGCACCCTAGCAGCGGCAAATTAATTTGCTCAGCCTGTACGTCTAGTATCAAACCATAGGGATTTCTATTGGCTAACACTGTGGATGTTATTCAATCACAGCGCTCTATTTTGTTAGAGAGTCTTAAGGCGGGCTTAACAGACGACAGTCCTGTGACGGTGAACAACAAGGAAGGTGGCTATGGCGAACGGAGAGTGGTTGTTTGAATCGGCGTTGGCGTCAACTTTGGAGAAGTTGGACTTGTGCTTTTCTTTGAAAGTTGAGCAACACAATGCACTTAAGTCATTCCTTTCGAAGAAGGATGTATTTGCCGTTTTGCCGACCAGATACGGATATGGTCGTAGCGCTGGCCTATTGCATGCTTAGGCAGTTTGAAAGACAATTCTCTGCCCGCCCCTTGGATTAAGCGAGGTGAATTGTTTGATGCCAGACTATACATTTCAATGATATAGGATGGCCCGCCAGGCTATGTGTGTGTGTGTGTTGTATCAAGAAATGTATCTAATGCATGTTCTTGCTCACATTGACACACACACACACACAGGTTATTTGAAGCTGAAAGACTCATAGTGTCAACAACAACCCACAATCTGCTTTACAATAAAGATGGATTGATATATAGTATAAGCTGTGTGCTATGAAACAGTGTGTCAAAGAAGAACAGAGATGTTTTGTCTGCACAGGCTACCACATGCCAAAGAAAGTATACATATTTTTGTTAATGAATTTCAACAGCACAAGGGGAGTTGCATTTTTGCAGAATACCGTCAAGAAACGAGAACCTGTACTTCCCTAAAACATGCTGGCTGGATATAGGCATATTGGCCTACAACAAAACATATTTCACATTCTACATTCCCTGAGAGGTCTTTCATAGGCTATCAATATAAACAGAGAGGGAAAGAGAAAGGAACCACCTGAGAGATGCAAAGGCTACACGGTGTGGTTAAAAAATATTTGAATTTAAGTTTGAAAAGGCATGGCGTACATCCCTTACATTTATCAGTGTAACTGTATTCTGAATACCACCCACTTAAGTAGTAACTGTATTTAAATACAGCTACTCATATTTTGTATTTCAAATACGTAATCCAGAATACATGTATTCAGTTACTTCCCAAAAGTGAATACTGTTAACACATTTGAACTGAATTAAGAGTGCACTTGCCCAGGAGACGTTTTCAGCAGTTTAATTTTTGTATTAAAACATAATAAATATTATTTTTGATGCTCTCCCAGGTCTAGGCCACAAAGGACCTTAACCTTCCATTTCATTTAACTATCAAGCTGCCATTCGGCTCCCCAACAATGCTGAATGATCACACACATACAACCTGCGTCAATTCAAACAGCTTTCACTGATGTGTGCTCATAAGTCAGCCACCCTCTGTCATTAAGATGGGATCAGTCTTGCCCACACTGACACACACAGCAAACACTAATACCGCTAACACATTTGAACTGAATTAAGAATGCACTTGGCACAGAGACGCTTTCAACTGCCGATTGTTTTTTTTTTAATTCAGGTGAATATTTAGCTTCAAATCTAACTTTTAGCTCTTAAAACATTACCAAGGTCCAGACCTCTTTGACCTCAGCTGGCTACAGGCATGTAAGCCACATGGCACACCCATTTTCTGTTGTCAGAACTGATAGATGAGAAAAATGTATGCTTTTAAGAGCCAAACAGTTAGCCTTCTGTACAAATTTGCCCTGGAACAACACTGCTAACTCCTTTAGAGTCTCTTCAGTTTTACCTTTGTGATGTCTGCATGCAGGGGCCTGAGTATGTTGCCCATCAGGGGAGTTTTGATAGATGTTCATGTCCACAGCCGCCTCCATGTTGCTTTACTGCTGCCTATCGACTGAGGATGTCCTTTGGTTCCTCTCTCTTATTGCACCCCTCATGTGGTAACTTAACACATTTAAAGAGGAACAAAGCTGGCTTGTGCAATTCAGTAAAACTAAATTAGAAAAGGGCCTAATATATAAAGAGTTTCCAAATTGCATTTTAATGAATTTTCATAAATCTTTTTTTTTTTATATTTTTGTTTTCCAAGTAATTTCAGTAGAATTGTAATTGGGTACACTGCAAAAAGAGATGTGTTAAAAATGACACATCATGTGTAGAATTTTAACACATGTGGTGAGTGTGTTCAGGGACTACACATGTTGTGTCAAATTTTACACAATAGATGTGTGAGCCATTTTAACACAGAAATTGTGTCAGGTAATTTTACACACAAATGTGTGATATCAATACTTTTTACACATTAAGTGTGTGTGAGACATTTTTACACTGAAATATGTCATTTAATAATATTAAGTGCTGATTATGTGTAGCTGACAATTAAAAGAATTGACTGAATGTGTTTACATTACCAAGCATATGTAATCATTAAAAAATAATGGGAGACAAATGTCAAAATATATTTGCCATTTAATGAGTGCAAAGTACAACAAAACTACACTAAGTGTAGCAGGATATGCAGTGATAAGAGATAATATCAGAAGCATGAATACATATTAAAATATACAATTACAGTTATGACTAATGGATGACATGTAACAACATATAACAGTCATATCAGAAAACACAGATGCATTAATACATTTTTACATATGTCCCCAGACTATAATCACAAAGTAAATGAGTCGGTTTTAACCAGGCATGTATGAGGTGCTTATCCATAATCAACCAACATACAGATCAGCTGTGGCTGGGTCCTTGATGCCATCTCAGAGTTGTCGCAGAGGGATGCAATACTGGTTCCAGGCTTAGAGAAGATGAAAAAGATGCAAGAGTTGAAAATGCACCATTAAAAATAAGCCTAAATGTGCATACTATACTGCATAGGTAACATTTTGGTGTAATTATTCTTCTGTAAGTCACCACTTGCAGCTACATAAACAATAATTGTAACACGGGCGACAAGACAAAATAACTTTCTCTTGTTTCCTTCAAAAATATCAAATTCAATAGTCATAGGCATGGTCAAAAAACAGTGTTAGTCTAGACTATGAATTATAATGAAATCATTACAAATATTTAAACTGTTTTTTTTTATTTTTTTTATTTTAACAAAAATATTTAATAATTACCTAGTTACGGTGGCTGACCGGTGCAAACGACCTTCAATTAAAGGTGTGGTTCAGGATTTTGGACATAGGACCTCATTTCCTTGACCTTGAATTTCCCCTTGGGTATCAATAAAGTATCTGTCTATCTATCTATTTCCAAGTTAGCAAGTGTGATATTTATCAGTGGAGACCGTTTTCAACACGTTTCATCCAGTCTTTCTAGTTGCAGAGTTCGCAGGTGCTAGGCTAGCGCAAGTCATCAGTATGTGTTGGCCTGCCACTAAAAATAATCTTACCCTCTCCAAAGTACACCCGAGGCAAATAAATTATAATGCCAGACAATCAATGTAAATGTCTGTGTTAGTAGAATAGTGTTAGAAATAAAAGTTGGTAGTAGGCAATTAAGCAACGGCAGTGGTAGACTGATATTACCTAGGCTACTACTAGGTATCCCGATTGGAGTGCGCTTCTCTGTTTACTTTTCGGCGCAGTACTAGTAGTATAATTCCACCGCTGCTAAGAAACTAGTCCCTCAAAATGTAATGCAATAATGCAATCATTGAAATGCAAGGATAAAATAATGTTAAAAATAAAACTATCAACACAGACATTTACATCGACAGTCTGGTGTTATAATTTATTTGCCTCGGGTGTACTGTGGAGTGGGTAAGACTGTTTTTAGTGGCAAGCTAACACATACTAATGACTTGCGCTAGCCTAGCACCTGCGAACTCTGCAACTAGAAAGACTGGATGAAACGTGTTGAAAATGGTCTCCACTGATAAATATCACACTTGCTAAATTGGAAATGAGGTCCTATGTCCAAAATCCTGAACCCTTTAATGACAACAGGTGAATTTGCAGCGCAATTTCTAAATGCTGTGCATATGTTGTCAAATTGATGAAGATGTTTTCTTAAGTTGCGTGTGTTTTATCTGCATGAGTTGTCATAAATTGCAGGGCGTTTGCACCCGTCGGCCACCGTACCTGGCCCCTCATTGGCTCTTACAGACATAATTTCAAAACATACCGGTACAAAATCAATAAGGAATGTTATTGCTGATTTCACACTGCAGCGACTCCCGGGCATTGGTGGCAGAAGATGTGTCAGAACAACCAGCATGGTATAGCACTTTTCATCTGAAAATTAAACGAAAACAGATTTAAGGTACAACAAATGTTTCCAAGTAGGATTAAATTGTTTCCCTCAAACCCCAGAGAGGGTTAGTAGTAGTAGTAGTAGTACAGTAGTAGCAATGCCTGAAAACATCAGAAATTGCAGTCGGAAGAATGTGTTTATGTATAATGAATTTATGTACAGCAAAGGTTTCCTGATCATTGATGCTGTATATTGTCAGTTTGTAAAATGTAGGTAAAGTAGGAAGTAACATTAGGAATCCCTGATCAATGTAATTGGACCAATAATTTTAAAGTTAACCCAAAGTCTACCCCCGTCATGATGTTAGCATTGGACATGTTTCCCAATCATGAGTCCCCAGACTATATTCACAAAGTAAATGAGTCGGTTTTAACCAGGCATGTATGAGGTGCTTATCCATAATCAACCAACATGGATTACACTGAGAAAGGACTAATTAATATTATTGGTAAGTAGGAAATAAGACAAGGGTTCCTATATTCTGAACTTAACCTTTGAGATATTGCATGCCATATCATTACACACATTCACACACACCACCACATACCATCTGTCTGGTCTTCCATCCCCTCTGTAAGTGACGCAACACCACCTTTTTCCAAGGCAGCAACTGCTCTCAGCTTTGGAATGATGCTCGCTTCCCATTTCCTGATGAATTGGTCTGTCTTTCCAGCTGTTATTTTGCCAAACTCGATATCCATCTTACATAAAGAAGAGACATCTTCAGAATATATTCTAAGTCAACAGTGTTACTAACAGTATCTAGGGTTGCAAAGGGGCGGAAAATTTCCGGTAAATTTCCAGAAACTTAGCGGAAACTTTCCATGGGAAGTTAAGATGGGGAATTTTGGAAATATTCCAAATTGGAAACGTTCATGGAATTAAAGGAAATTATGGGAATTTGCGGGAATTAACTGGGACTTTTTGGTAATTCCTACTGTTTCATATACAGACATTAACATTTTGTTTCAAAGCTAGCTACCATGCTAGCGGGAATCCCATTCTCTGCCTGTGGTTTACTAGCGTGCTAAGATAGCAACACAGAAACCACTGAACTGCCCAAGATACACCATGCCACTCAACAACAAAATCCAATTGGTTGGAACATTGACTGACTATCAGTTTGTTCAGTTAGAATCACAGAAAATGGTAAAAGAAATAAAAATGACACAACATACCACCCCAACCAAACCTTATAGATTATGTAAGTTATTGGGAATTGATTTTCCTCATGCACATGAACGCACCATAGGTTTCCTTTATGTCAAGTAACCTATGCTGATTGCTGTGTACATGGGATTGACGTACAGTATGTGCAGGGTAGAAATTTGACTGAAACTGCATTAAATCAGGTTGTTTTAACTAATATTATGCTGCAAGATGGAGTTTTATCCACTACATTTAAGTTCCCTGTTATAGACTAACTTGCCATATTAAAAAATCCCAGTTTATTCCCATTAATTTCCATGGAAAGTTTCCAACTTTGAGAAAATTCCCGTAATTTTGCAACCCTTTGCAACCCAGTGTCAGATATTTTACAATGGGAAACCTACCAAATTTGGCATATCCAAAAAGCGTGGGTATTCATTGAAGATTTCAGTCAATGTAGGAGTTGCCTTTGATATCCATGCTCTGCGCCTGGTGTATGTATTCTCCATTGCTGATTTGATTGAAGGAATGTTCTCTGAAGAAGGCCTGAGTCGTTTCATCAGGGTGATCCACTCACCGGTCTCACTGCTCTCCCCCTGGTCCTGCTCTGATCTTGCTCCTGTGTCTAGGGCTGCAACGATTAATCAATTAGTTGTTGACCATTACAGTAAATTAATCGCCAACCATTTTTTAAGGAAAATACATCTAAATTCTCTGATTGTAGCTTCTTAAACTTGAATATTTTCAGCTTTACTTACTCCTCTAGGACAGTGGACTAAATATCTTTGGTTTGTGGACAAAACAAGGCATAATCTTGGGCTTTGGGAAACAATGTGCAACATTTTTTCACCATTTTATCGATCAAACAACTAATCAATTAATCAAGAAAATAATCAGGATATTAATTGACTATGAAAATAATCATTAGTTGCATCGGTAACACTTTATTTTAAGGTTCACATGTTAGCCACTAACATATACCTAATTAATGCCTGTATTAGTGACTTGTAAGGCATGTGTTAGGCAACATTACTCATTTGAACCTTAAAATTAAGTGTTACTTTTGTATCCCTACCTGTGTCACACCCTTTCTTGCATTTTGTGTAACGCGGCTGACCAGCTTCAAGCTTTCGCCGAATGTTACGCAGCCTCATCTCCAAGAAGCCAGAATGAGACGATGGATCATAAAAATGCTCCTGAATACATTATTTATTTTTTTTGCACAAACACAAACAGTCTAATGACATAACTGTAAATATAACAGACAGTAAAAAAGCAAATGTATTAAGACACATTACATGCTACTTGACAACTGCCAAGGGATGAAAAAATATTTAATTCCAGAGTTTAAAACACATATTTTTCTGTTGTTTTGGCCTTTAACTCACATATCCATCTCCATTGCCGTCAATCTGAACCCTCGAGGAGGGGAAAGTGGTGATAATACCCTTTGCAAGGGCGAGCTTTTCAGCACTTGGTGGGTAACTGTGTGGGTGGGACAGAGAAGAGAAAAATCCACAGATTCTTGATTACAATCAGGCCTGAAAAGTTGCCATTTTAGCTTCAGCGTCAAGTTACAGAGTTTATGTAAGGGATAATGGACAACACAGTGGTCTGTTAACAGAAATTAATGCACGGTCGAGGTTGTAATAAGGAGCTGTTAACAGACCACCGTGGAGTCCATTATCCTGCTTATTCCACTGTTGCCACTTGCGCTGTGTTCATTTCCGGTTATAATTTAAACATTTTAATCGCTAGAACTGTCTTGTTTGTAGAACTACTTTTCCCCAGACACATTTCAATTAATTTCTCAACTTGCAGGACAAACTGCTGTTACTAGTTCTAAATGGTTGGTTGCTATAGCCAAAGGCCTGTCGTTAGTTCTAAATGGATAGCCAGTCATTAGTTCTATCTCTCCTGTTGTCAAGCGGGCATATCCCAGGATTCTGATGAACTTAAGCTCTGCCATATGCTAAATGTTGTTATGTTCTGAACGTCTGTATTTTATAGCTTATTTTGCATCATGACAGTTCATGTAAACTTCACAACGAGTTAATTAATATACAAGTGTGGTACGGCCATTTTATTGACTCAACACCCCCCCCCGCTATATGTTAATGGTCGTTCTAAATTACGTAGGACAATGGGAAATTCAACCAGGCAGTGGAATAAATACTTACAATCCATGCTTCTCCACCAAGTGACTTATCAAGACTTTGACCAGATGTCTCCTTGACTCAGTTTTAAGTGTTCCTGTTCTCTTGTGTTCCTCAAGTACTTCTGGAGTTTTGCTGTTAAGTAAAGATTGCAGGCCTCCCTGTTCATCTGGCACTGGAACATGCTATATTTATGAAAGTAGAGGGAAAGATGACTTTTAACATAAAAATAATATTATGTTCAGTATAGAGCCCAGATTCCTATATTTATGTTTTGTGCCCATTTAATTCAACTGAATGTAAGACAACTAATAACACCTTGAAAGACAAACATGTGTTGATAACATGGTTACAAAATGGTATTTTACTTATGTATTAAAGTTTCAAAACTAACTGTAATTTCATTTATGGTTACTTGGTACATGGAACAATACACAGTGACATGCATTTCAGGTCATACTGCCCAGAGCTCTATACACACATGAGCAATGCATTTACAGTTCAAAAATAAAATACCTGTATTTGACAGGCCTCTCCAGCATTTGTTTGGGGTAGTGCCTTTGCGCTTGATATGAAGATTTGAAATCTGTCAAAGTTCTTTATTTCTACATTTCTGTCAACATCAACAAATTCTTGGAAATCACTATTATGTTTTTGAACTCTGTCAAATGCAAAACCTGGTTGCTCCGACATGGTTTTATTTATGAGATGTTCAGCACTGTGAACAGTGTAAATTTTCCTTGAGCACTCTTTTTCATTTTTAAACAGAGTAGCCAGAACTTTGACAGGTTCAGATTCAAGAGCAAGGTCCTGGGAACAAAGAGAAAGGGTGGTCAATTATATTTTTCAATTATATTTACCCTTATGTATAGCTTGAGGAGTGTGTGAATGAATATCAATGTCATTATGTCACACGGTTGCCATTTTCAATATTTTCTGCGTGAAAATGAGGCTCACTTTTCACAACATCCACCACAGTGAACATTAATGGTAAAGACTTGTTTTTTTTTGTCAAAGCCATCAGGGTCGTTATCAAAGCAAAATTAAATTTAAAATCAAGGCCGTGGGAAGGGGGGTGTTGAGGGTGCTGCAGCATCCCCTGCTAGCAGGACCTGGATTAAATAATTACTAATTCGCTGTCTGACATTATTTATATTTTTGTATGTAAAATGATGAGTCACATAGCAAAAGGGTTATGGATAGGTTCGTATTTAGGCTACTAAAAATTAACAGTTATAAAGATCAACTTGAACGTGAGTCAGTTAGCCTAGAAATCTAGACACACCCTAGCGACGGCAAATTAATTTGCTCAGCCTGTACATTTCAATGATATAGGATGGCCCGCCAGGCTAGTAAACGTCAAGCATATTCAGAGTTAACTTCATCACTACATTAAACTTGGGCTGTAACGTTACACAACCCTCTTCACTTTACAAAAATGGTTACTGTGTGGTGACAAGCTGACAACAACATAACTAGGCCAGTAATTTGCCAGTAAAAGGCACGCGAAACGAAGCAGTCATAGTTAAATTCCTTCTCTCATAAATGCATGCTCATGTAACATGTCTGCCGCTGACCCAGTAGCAGGTTGAAATGTCTGCAGTGCCCACATTAACCTTTATGGCACACTTCCAACACGTCTATATCGATAAATAACCTAAATACTAAATTCATGGCGCAGTGTTATTTTGTCTGGCCTCATTAACGCTAACGTTAACTTAACTTTAAATAATAATGTTGACATTCATTTAGTTGCTAACTTAACTTATGAATTCACGCTTACTTTGCCCAGTCGGCTAACGTTAAGTTTAGGTAATGGTTAGGGCTAACGTTATCCGTTAGCATTTCTTAACATGTAATATTATTCTAGCAATGGGAAAATAACCTACGGAGAGCTATTTATTGCCAAATAATGCTAAATCATAAAATATGGTTCTGTACCTTGCCATTTCCTTTTCAAAACTCGATGTAGCCCAACTGTTAACTTTAATGTAACTTTAAAGTTATCTGTGGAAGCTAGAAGCTATGTTCACAGAAGCTAGCTAGTGCTAGTTGCTATCCATAGGAGACTAACGTTAGCTGCTACATCAACCACGAGCCAGCTAACATTAGACTCATTACAAACTTAGCTTATACATATCTGAAGGTTATTTTTGTTATTATCAGCTCGCTGATAAATGTAAACGCTACAACATAATACAAAAATACTTACATCGGTCTCCAAGTCTGACTGCATCTTAACTCCTATGCTGGTCAGAGTGAGTGAAAACTGAAAAGGGCAGAAGGAAACAGCATTTCAAAAAGACAGTGGCATGACGTGATTGGTCAACACAGAAACAGCCGTTAATTTCATAATTCGACATTAAGATATGAGTCAATGGGTGTGTTCCAAACGGGAGACAGCTGCCTACTGCCTCCCTCCCTACATAGAGAGCTGTCTCACTAGACATGACTTTGGATTAAATGCATCTTTTAAAAATGAGCGTAGCACTCTAGAATCTTTGGTTAACACTACGGTATGACGTTAGCAAAGGCCTGACGTTAAACTAAATTAGCTTACGTAAGCTAGCAGGCTAACGGTATAAATTAGTTTTACGGCCGGCAGATATATCAGACCAGACGCTATTAATGGTTACAACAATGGCATAATCAGATAGTAAATTGTTTATTTCTAATCTGTAATCTGCAAATCTAAGCAAAATAAGATCACACAAATGACATTTTAAACAAATTCAGCAGCCATTACCGATGTCATCCGCCATGTTTGTTTACCTTTCACAGCTGTTTCAGACGTTGCCGCAAGGGATTATGGGTAGGAGGCAGCATGAAGTGTGCATCGATGCTGCCTTCAAAAATGACCGTTATTTGGGAATTCTAAGATATCTTAAAAGGCAGCAGAATTTGTTTTTTCGGTTTCGAACCGCACTTGCTGCCTTGCTCCCCAGTTAGATAGCTTAAAAGGCAGCAACTTTACCCGTTTCGAACACACCCAATATCACCATAAGGTGCCTTTGAGACTTCCCCATCCCCCCCCAAAAAAGCTGAGATTTTCCATTGAACTTCATATTCATTGTATTAAGTATATGTTATGCTGTTAGAAATACATATTGGTCAAGCTCCCACACTTTTTATAAATTAACTGCAAGCAGACAATTTACATGCAAACAGCAAAATATGTCCACCCTGTCATGGACAATTTCAAAACAGAGTAAATACATTGTAATTACATAGTGATTATAAAATGTACATTTTCAGAAAGCTATTTAGTCCCTTTCTCAACAATACATTTTAGTTAATGGGAAAAGTATTTGGATAATAATGAAATTATGGCAAACTATTTGTTTCTCTATAAAATCTGCGAGAGTTGCACTTTCTTTTCTAAATAAAATCTAACAACAAAGATATCTGGTCAATTTGTCAAACAATACTATTTGGCCCTCATTTGCTTATAAAGGAATCACACAAAAGATTTTGCTAACTTGTGGAAATAATTTGTTTATTTTCATAGAACATGAAAATAACAGGGTGGACAGAGACATGACAGGGTGGACCCTGGGCATGACAGGGTGGACATGTTGTGGAATGTCATTGAATGGCCCCATAAATGCAAGGAACAATGCAAGAAAATTGTGTAAAAAATGCCTTTTCCCATGTAGGGGGAAATTACCAGTTGAACAGACTAGTTTTGATCCACTCTACCTGCATGCAGCCACTGAAAAGATGCCCAAAATGAGACATTAATGTGGCCTTCTAGCGTTAAACTCTGCACAGTGAAAGTCAAACATTCAACTGTAGAACAAGAAGAAAACATTTTTTAAGTGGAGAACAGTTGATTTGAAAAAACAGAATATTTCAGAAAGATCACTTGGACGCATCTCCAAACAGTCTCTCCCTTTCTGAAGAGACATGGCTCGCTCAGTTCTGCAGTTGCTGTTCCACATACTTCCACGCAGACGCTTCAATCTGTAAAGAGCGCTTGTTCAGAGCCTGTGGTTCTGGTATTAGGCAAAGTACCTGCCAGTCATGGTACCAACAGATGTCGTCCCGAAGACCTGGCCATTTGAACTGGTTTATGCCATGGCGTTGCATACACTTAACTTTCACATTATGCCCTTCTGCATCCATGATGATACCTGGGTATGCTTCATTGTCATAATTAACAACGCACCACTCTCCAATGTGCTTTACCTCAATCATTTCTGGTCTCCTAGGATTATCTGGTGTCTTTCCACATGCTGGGGACTTGTCAGATGAAACAGGAACATTAGCTAGAGTGACCTCTTGAAGATTAAAGCAGGGGCAGTCCAAAACACCTTTCTCCCTTTTACATAGACATGAAATGTCTCTGTATTTCATTTGGCCGGGTGTCAGACTGATAGCTTGGTGGATTCTCATAGTGCCTTTTACGGCAGCTATTGCAGGTATCTCAGGCTTTGATTCAATATCCCTCTCTGGGATGAAGAACAGCTCGACAGATGTGTCCAGGCTTTTCAGCTTGTTATACAAGCTCTGGGCATCAGGAATGTCTCCTCCATGGGCTACAATCCAGTCTGCTGACCTCTTGAGGGCCCCACCTACACCGTCTGGTGCCCCCTTCCCATGATTAGCCTCAAAGAAATTCCATGTTATTTCTTTGAAGCCATACTTGTAGGGTTCTGTTGAGAGGTAGAAGAAATTTCCCTTTTGTCGATACTGTGTTGCAGGCCCATCGCTGAAAAAATGAAGTGTGCTGACTTGAGGGTGTCGTTCTCTCACTACCTTCAGAACTGGATCAAGGTGGGCCCAGATGGCCACAGGGTCATGTCTTCTGGAGGGTGATATGGAGCAGAAGGTGTGTGGCGCTTGTTCACCAGTGGTGTAGAGCACTCCATTGTGCAGACTGGCCTGCTTGTGTGAGCCTCCAAAATGCACAGATTGTATTTCTTCGCTGTACTTACATGAGTAATTTTCGCTAAAATCTATATGCAAGAGGGACTCATTGGGCTTCAGACTCCTCCTGAGCTCCCTGTAGGCATCAAATTGCCATTTAATGTTGAAGACATGGCTCCTAAAATGAACAAGCCTCTCCTGGAAATCTGTGTTAAGCTCATGCTCTGTTTTTGTTATCTCCCTTTTCACTGTTATTGTTGACACCTTCTCATCCTTCTTGATCTTCTCTGTCATCCACTGAAATAAACTAATGTTCTCTTCCCCAGGGGTTTTCAGCATCGGGTGACAAGTTAGGAGGCATTCACTGCACTCACCATAAGCACAGACCTTGGCTTTCGGGTCACACATGGTTGCTTCAGACATTTCCTCAATGTTTCTTGAGGACAGTAACCCTTGGCTCTGCAAGGCATTGGCAATGAATTGCAAGTTCTCATGCTTTTTGCAGAGACATGTGTCACGGTCAGAGGTAGAGGGGGTTACCACCCAAAAGGGTCTGAGACGGCAAAAGGAGGTGTATGACATGTGGCCAATGTGCTCAGAGAGAAACCTCCTATGCAAGTTCTTCATTGTGTCAGTAAGCAACCTCTTTTGCATTTTATTCTTCAGCCGTGTGACTGTTTGTTTGCGGCCAGTTGTCATTCGACTAACATCATCTCGAAGAAAAAATGATGTAACCTTCTTCCTAATGTCATTTCGACTGACGCACCTCCTCCCACGGTAGGTCAGATCCACAGGATACTTTGCTATCTTCTTAGAGTAGCCAAAAGCAGTCTGGGCATGCTTTTGGAGCTTATACTTCTTTAGAATGTTTCCACTGACCACTTTTGCTATCAGCTGCTTCTCTCTGTTTGTTTTTGCATGTTCATATTTTCTTCTAATATTTTCAATCAGGGATGTATGGAAAAGAAGAGCTCTTTTGATGGGTGAATTCACTTTTTGACGTGCCAACAAAGCATTGACTTTTGTACGTGGTGATTTGGACGGACTTTCTTTCTTGGCCCGATGGTACCTCTTCTTATATTTCTCAGTTTTACTTTTCTCTTTTTTGAGCTGTGCCTCTAATATTTCAATCTGTTTTTTCAGTTTTCTCTTCGCACTCCTTCGAATGCTTTCCCCTTGATGCCGTTGCCTGAAACACAAAATATTTGTAAGGATTTTTTTATACGATTTTAGCAAGTTAGTTATCATTATGAAGAGTTCAGATGCAAAAACCCTCTAAATCCATCTGACCACTTTTCTTTTAAATGAGCATTTAAAATCAGGCTCCTATAGGTTTTTGCCTATAAATCAATGTCAGACCAGGAAAGAGTGGTATTTAGTGGGTTTTGAAGTTAAATTATTTGAACTGACAACATGAACTGTGTGTGTGTGTGTGTGAGTGAGAGAGTGGGTGTAAATGTGTGTGTGTGGGTGTGAGTGTTTCTGTGTGTGTACATGCATGTGTGTGCAAACATTGGTGGTTTTCCTGCACATGTGGCAACATGACAACATGAACTGACAACAGGAACTGTGTGTGTGTGTGTGTGAGTGCGTGTACATGTGTGTGTGTGTGTCTGTTTGTGTGTGTGTGGGTGGGTGTGTTTCTGTATGTGTGTGAATGCCTATGTGTGCGAACATTGGTGGTTCACACGTACATGTGGCAACATGACAACATGAACTGACAACATGTACTGAGTGTGTGTGTGTGTCTGTGAGTGGGTGTACATGTGTGTACTGTATGTGTGTCTGTTTGTGTGTGTGTGTGTGTGTGCATGCATGTGTGTGGGAACATTGGTGGTAAGTTGTAGGAGTGTGTGTAAGGAGATGTCTTTTGTCTCCTGGATGAAAATTATACTCTTTCCCATTCATTTCCTATGGCGGTCATTTTTGACCGTAAACAAAAAAAGTGTTTCTACGTTGAATAAATCACTCAAAATTCAAAGAAAGTAGTCAAAATAAATTTGATGTGTTCAAAAGCCTTTTGTGAAGGATATCATAAGATCTTGAGGCAGTCTGATGAAAAATGCTATATTTATGGTACAGGGAATGGTTAAATCGGTCATTTTTGACCGGAACAGTGTTAGAAGGTTAACATATACTATGTGTGGAGAGCATCCATTCACCATCTTTATCTCATTTTTGACGTAAGTGGCATTTAGAGGCTTTTGCATCTGAACCCTTCATATGTCATTTTATGTGGACATAAACAGTTGATAATTGTCCTTCAAATAAATCTAAACTTTCTAATAAGTCTCATCAGCTAAACTTCCAATGATCTAACCTGGAGGGCCCTGGCTCACGCTGATTTTCAGGAGTTTCAGCAGGGGAGTTGGGTGGTGTCTCTGACTGTAGCAAAGCACTAGCCCTGTTTCTGGCTCTGGCTTGACTTTTTGCCTCTTTCCATTTTTTTCTTTTTGCCCTCTTCTCTCTCTCACTGAGCTCATTGACACCCTTCTTCTTTCCAGTCTCTCTGTCTTTTTTCCATTTGACCCTTTCTTTCTCAAGGTACTTTCTTCTTCTGTCTGGGTCAGCATCACGACGTTCCCGATATCTCCTTGCTATCTCAGCTCCTTTTGATCTCATTCCTTGAAAAAGACGATTCAAAATGTTCCCTTACACATTTTAATTGGCAGTCCCTGTAAACTAGGCTTGCCTTATCAAACTAGGCTTGCTGATACCGATATCGCCAAAAAAATTGTCCAAATTGTCCAATTGTCCAAATTTACTATGTATAGCATGTACTGTTATAAAATGTGTGTAATAGCTGTTGTAATATGTGTAACATTATCAGCATGTGGCCTAAACTATGCACATGTCCTTCCTGTCATGAACCATGTCCACCCTATCATGGAAGGCTTGCTGACAGGGTGGACAATGACAGGGTGGACATTTTTGGCTAATGTTAGCATTTAATGAGCACATGGTGGATCTTCACTTAGCAACATGCTACAGTCAGCAAGCTGACTATGTACTGTTTTACAAATATATTTCAAAGTTCTGATAGGTTTTTCTATCAATTGATATTTCACTATGACAGAGTGGACATGTTAAGCTTGACAACATCCAACTACACACATAATATGATGAAAATTATGAAACATAAGTGTAAATACTTACTCTGCAACTCGCCACTGCTTCAGCCTCCATTGAAGAAAGAAAAAATGCTCGTAGTGATGTCACTGAAAACATCAGTGGGTTTCTTAAAGGGACAGTTACCCCATAATGACAGGGTGGACCGCAATTTCAGGGACACATGCAAAATGTTCAATATGATTATGAAAATACAATATACATGATCAAAATGACTTGTTTTATCAAATAACTTATTGTGGACACTAAAACCATGTAAACATTTTTTGGATTTAGTATCATTTAACCACTTATTACACACACTGTAGTTAGCCGAGCAGTGTGTGGGACATGCCAAAATCACGTACATCCAATGAAAAGAAATTGTATAAAATGAAGGAAACAAATTTTAAGAGACTTATCCTTGTACTGATATGTGTGCAAGTGTTTGGCCACTTATAATAAGACCTCAGACTTTCATTATTCTGCTACATTTTCATGATGACTGAGTGAGTCTGATGAGGACACCAAAGGCACTTCATAGTGATATTGACTTTGTATTCTTCATGATTTTTATTAGTCCTAGAGCGTTTCATAGGTACCAGATAAAATATATGTATTTATTTTCTCTGCAAACACAAATGCTGTTCCATTAGTGAATAACACATGTATGGTGTCAATTTATCCATAGCTGGAGATTATAAAAAATACACAATGTGTGCTAAAATCTACACAACATGTGTCAAAATGCTATCTACACAGTCACATGTGTTGTTTTTTGACACATCCCTTTTTGCAGTGTATTAGCTGGGCTAATTGGGTATAGCTTTAACTTAACTCAATGAAAACAACACAATTGAAATTGTATTGATATTACCTGAAATTCACAATTACATGACTTGAAGTTTTAATGCTTTTAAAAATGGAGATATAGCATTTTGGAACCAAACTTCATATTTTTGGGATTTGGGATGATAGTACACTGCTATGGTGATGTAACGTTGCTTTAGAATCCTGGTATCTTCAGTGCTTGTGTGCGTGTGCATGCCTGTGTGTGTGTTTGTGTGCATCTGTGCATGTGGGTGTGTGCAACCCTTCGCTCAACTCCATCATCTAGGCTGATTGGTGTACAGTCACTTATATGTACACATAAATTCATTTATTGTATGGCCCCCCATGAACGGAATTCCACAAAACTCAGCATGCCTTCAGAGGCTATCATAGTGATCTTACGAGTCAAATTTATTTTTTAACAACAGGTTTAAAAAAACCTGTTGTTTTGTATTTTTCACTTTAACGTTCCAATGATAATAGCAAGGTTGGATATAGTTTTTGCCCCCAGGCAACATTGTACCATTGCGGAATGAAAATCAATATTTTACAGATATGAAGTTATAATAATACAAATGATGAGCACCTGACTTTCTGAAAGTTTATAAGCAATTTGTCTCAAAAGAGAAACACAGGGGGTAGGCCAATAGCAAATAGAGGGATAAGTCAGGCCTCAAACTTGGGGCTACAGGGTAGCAAGTCTGCAGCTTCAGCGCCACATCAAAAACCATGGATGTTGGTATGATAGTCAGGGCACATACTCAACCATAGTGATGGCATTCTATAAAACTTCATGAAGCACACTCATGCACTTCACATATACAGTACAGGTGCTTCCCTACTTAGAATATTTGGTATGGCCATATGCAAGTCCGTTATGGTCAGGTTTCTAGGGTTAACCTTTGAAAGTCCATAGAAAATGCTTGGGGTCATTTTTGGGTGAGGAGCTCCTGTGCGTGGTTGGTTGATGATATGGCGATGTTCCTTCCACTTGCAGATAATGGCCCCAATGGTGCCTAGTAAGCCTCCGCTGCGCGTCGGGATCCAGTTCGCCCTGTCGGGACCTATTTCCCGATAATGACCAGTTCGCCCTGTCGGGACCTATTTCCCGATAATGACCGGTGTTCTATACATTATCCCTTACTTAGAACACAGCTGATCAACCATCTGCTTTCACTTTTGAATGAAGTTCCAGTCCTTGCGTAGTGATATGAAAGACGTGAATTAGAAGCACAAAACGGAAGTTACGCATGTAACTATGGATCTGTGAGACCGAGGGATGACCGTCACTACGGTCTAAAAAAGTAATGATCACCTTCGTTCTGCCTATCACCGAGACCATATGTCAACGAAGTCATGCCCATGACCTCCGGAAGCAGAACGACTCGAGCTTGTAAATAGCGGAGATTGCTCCCGGTTCAGTCTCCTACCTTGAGCGCCTCAGGATGGTCCGAGCGACAAGGATAGTGACGGTCATCCCTCGGTCTCACAGATCCATAGTTACATGCGTAACTTACGATCTGTTTCGACCTCACTCTGACCGTCACTACGGTCTAAAAAAGGGATGACACATACCAAAAAAGTCGCGAGGAGCTCTAAGCTAACCATTAAAACCTCGCTTGGTCACGGACATGAGGGCAGCGTCGCCAACCGGAGCTGGGCGAGTGACGTCCACCCTATAAAACCTGGTAAAAGTGCAAGGCGTCGCCCATGAAGCCGCTGCACAGATATCGCTTGCTGGTACCCCCTTAAGGGCAGCCCAAGACGTAGCCATACTCCTGGTGGAGTGAGCCCTTGTACCCGAAGGGACCGGCATTCCCAGAGCCTGGTAGGCATGGGAAATAACCTCAACCAGCCAATGCGACAGCCGCTGTTTGGAAAGCGGTAGTCCCTGCTTCGCCGCCCCATAACAGACAAAAAGTTGAGTGTGTTCCCTCCTCAATGACTACGTACGGGCCAGATAAGCTCTCAAAGCCCTGACTGGGCACAGAGTGAGCAACTTGTCGCGCTCTGCCTGTGAGGCAGCAGACGGCTGGAATTGGGTCAGCTCCAGAACCTGGTTGATAGACTGCTGACTTAGAACCTTAGGCAGGAAGGCTGGATTAGGCCAAAGTGACACGCCAGTGCCCCCTGCCTGCCACCTCAGGCAGTCTTCGCTGACGGAGAGGGCGCACAGCTCCCAGACGCGCCTGGCCGAACAAAGAGCCAGGAGAAAGCTAGTTTTCAGAGACAAAGATCGCGGATCTGCATCTAAAATGGGCTCATACGGGCCTTCAGTAAGAGACATTAAAACGGTGGGCAAATCCCAGTTTGGTGCCCGCAAAGTGCGAACTGGACGCAACCGGCGGGCCCCTTTTAAAAACTGACCAATCAGTGGATGCCTACCCAAGGGCCTGTTATCCGCACCCTGGTGAAAGGCTGAAATGGCCGAGGCATAAACCTTCACAGTACTGACTGCCTTGCCTTGATCCAAATAGGACTGCAAGAAGCGCAAAACTTGTGGCACAGGGCAAACCACTGGCTCAAGACCCAAGCTGGCACACCAATCCGAAAAGATCCTCCACCTGAGTGCGTAGCAAGCTCTAGTAGAAGGAGCCCTGGCGTTGTTCAGAGTCTCCTGCACAGACTCAGCTAGCTGTTCAATGACGGACTCTGCAGGGGCCAAACCCACAGGCGCAGGGCACCTGGGTTCGGATGCCAGATCTGCCCGTCTGCTTGTGACAGAAGATCCGCCCGGCAGGGTAACTGCCATGGCTGACCCCGCAGGAGCCAGAGAAGGTCTGGGAACCAAGGCCTCGCCGGCCACCGTGGAGCAACCAGCAGAACTGTGTGTTGGCCCTCCCTGATCCTCCGCAGGACCTGAGGTACAAGAGGCGATGGAGGAAAAGCGTACAACAAGCCTGTCGGCCAGTCTTGTGACAGAGCATCCAGGCCCAAACTGCCTCCCTGTCCCACGAGAGAGTACCACTCTGGGCAGTGAGTCGTTTCTGCCGACGCAAACAGGTCCACTTGTGCAGTCCCATACTGAGCCCAGGGCTAGCGCGGCTGCCACCACGCGAGTAAAAATTCTGGGGGCCAGTGAAAGGCCAAATGGGAGGACCTGAAACTGGCACAATCCCTTCCCAGGAGGTCCTGGACAGCTGGGAAGGGCAATCGACGGGTAGCCCCGGATCCCTAGGCAGGACCGAAGCCTGCACCTCTGCCTGCGCCCCGTCGAGGTCTTTGCTGTCCTCTGGGCCAGGGAGTTGGGGCTGAGCTCTGGTCTGGTGCACGAAAGCGCCGGTCCCGTGGGGCAGCATAGTTGATACTTACCTGTGGTGTTCGGGCGGGCTGCCACCGCCCATACTTACCTGATGCTGCCCTGTGGGGAACCGGAGCCCGCCTGTGGCACACACGCTGACCAGTTTCTCTAGAAGCGCCAGCCTGTTCCACTCTGTCCAGCACCCCCTGGGAGTCTGGATGGAACACATGCCCAGGCACCACGGGGAGACCTAACAGGTCTGTCCTGATGGCATCAGGGAGAGAGGTTTGGGCAAGCCACACCTGTCTACGGCACAGCACCGCAGAGGCCATAGCACTCCCCACATCACGCGTCAGCTGGGAGTGGGCTGACAGTGCTGCATCCACCAGGGCCCTTGCATCATGGTCCTCCGGGCTCATCGTTTTTCGCAGAGCCGCCAGAGTGATAGCCAGGGCGTTGCCCATACGGGCTGCCCGTGCTGATGCGTCAAAGCAGTGACTGATGAGACGGTCCGTCTTGGCACACTCCTTACGCGGGCAGCGTGGATTGGGAGATGCATTGGCAGGCCCCAGGGAAGTCCAGGCGGCGATGGACTGCTCGACCGGTGGCATATCCCCTAGCCCTGAGTCGGCCGGATAGGCAGCCTTTGCCAGCTGACGGCAACCTGGATTGAATTGGGGGCGCTGTAGCGACTTACCCCATGCCGTCCGCAGCACCTTCGTGTAATCCACTGCCACGGGTATACAGGGTGGTGGGCTGCTGTGCGAGACGCCTTCCCAGACGCCCCCAAGGGAAGCCATGTCTGGCATAGGGGCCTGAAGACCCAGGATCTTGGAGGCACTCAACACCCGTGACATCAAGGAGCCGACGGGGACCTCCCCTGGCACCGTGGATTCATCAGTTGGCTCCACCATGTCTGAATGTAGCTCATCCAGGAGGCCGTCCCCGCTTACGTCATCGATCGTAGAACGAGGGGCATGGAGCGACAGCACATCCACATCACCCAGATCAACATCCGCACCATGGCTCTCAGGCCTGGATGGGGAGAGACCTTCCTGGCCAGGGGGCAGAGAAGGGGATGACGTGCCCTGGAGACCCTCCAGCCTGTCCATCCTCCTAGCCAGAGCCTGGAGAGCTGAGAGAATCTGAAGCGACTCCGTGCCATTACCCTCGGTCACGGCAGCTGGAGCCGAGCGCTTAGCAGGTCCAGGGACCTCCACCTGATCATGCCTGGAAGGGGACTCATGTTGCCGTTTACGCTTGTGCGTATGCTTACGGCCATGCCTATGAGAGTGGGATGGTCGGTCGGGTGAGCGCCGCCTGTCCCGTCCACGTACGTGGCCACATGCCTGGTCAGCCCGGCGGAGCCGTTCCTCCCTAGGAAGGTCACAGGCTGCGCTGCAGGGGCTGTCGACATCCTCCAGGAGGTGGGCGGCCTCAAGGCAAGCGGGACACTCTCTATGCCCGTCATTGGGGGCCATCGTGGCCCTACAGACTCTGCAGTAGTGTACCGCCATAGCCTACCACAGAAAAACACAATGCAATACAACACAATACAATAAGGCACTTACCTTGGCCGTACAACGCACTGGGTCTGCAAGCAGCAGCCCGTAAAGAGATACAGCAGTGGTGTAATACAGTACACGGGTGGCCTGAAGCAGCGTGCGGACACGCTTAGCAGGGTCACACTGGCCCAGCTAGCTGCGGACAGCAGCGACGGGGTACACAACAGATACACAAAGAAGGCGGCCACCAGTGCGCGAACGCACGCGCCGACGTACACCAGTGGACAACTGGAGAAAAGACACACAGCAGCCCGCACCTCGTGCAAGACTGCACCTAGCAGACACAAACAGCTAAACTTACCTTTTGCAAGTAGCCTAGCACACAACAACAACAACAAGCTAACAAGAAGCACACAGTAACATTAGCGCCTAAGCGGCCGAGCACATACGCGCTGATCAGGCCCACACAGGTTCCGGCTGCCAGAGCAGTAAACAGAAATAATAACGGTGGCCCACGCCGGTGCGCGAACGCACCCAGCAGGCTCACACCAAGCCCAACTAGCCGCGAACAGCCAGATAAGGTACACAGTAGTTAACAAACAACAACCCGGAAACCTGGCACACACAAAAGGAAAATAACACTGAAACGGCGGCCCGCAGCAGTGCGCGAACGCAGGCAGCAGGCTCACACTAGCCCCTCCGCCGTGCGGTATGGGGTGAACTCAGGAAAGGCGTCAACAAGTTAAACAAAGTTAAACGAAGTTTTCTGAAAAAAACACAGGTTACTGCCACATGCAGACTAACAAACACAGTCAAAGCAAGAAAGCAGTGAAAGTACGTACTCACGTATCACAGGTCTCAGATGAGGCGATCAAGGTGAGAGACTGAACCGGGAGCAATCTCCGCTATTTACAAGCTCGAGTCGTTCTGCTTCCGGAGGTCATGGGCATGACTTTGTTGACATATGGTCTCGGTGATAGGCAGAACGAAGGTGATCATTCCTTTTTTAGACCGTAGTGACGGTCAGAGGGAGGTCGAAACAGATCCCATTTTCCTTGACAGCGGTCTGTTATACTTAGCAACGGTCTGTTATTGAGAATTATTCCACTGCTTGGTTGAATTTCCCATTGTCCTACGTAATTTAGAACGACCATTAACCGTATGTTATCTGCACACCTATGAAGTAGATCCATGTTTTGGCCATATCACACTTGTATATTAATTCGCCAAACTCATTGTGAAGTTTAAATGAACTGTCACGTTGCATCCGAGCTGTAAAATGCAGACGTTCAGAACATTGCAACATTGTAGCATATGACGGAGGTGGCTTTTAGCTAGATGGATAACTGCAGGCTAAGTAAAATAGCGATGTTTCAAAGCTAAAGTTCATTAGAATCTTGGGATACGCCCGCTTGACAACGGGAGAGATAGAACTAACGACTGGCCTTTGGCCGTAGCAACCATCCATTTAGAACTAATGGCAGTTTGTCCTGTGAGTTGAGAAATTAGTTGATATGTGTCGGAAGAAATTAGTTCTACAAACAAGACAGTGTTAGCGATTAAAACGTTTAAATTGTAACAGGAAATGAACACAACGCAAGTGGAAACAGTGGAATAAGCGGGATAATGGACTCCACGGTGGTCTGTTCACAGAAGTTAATGCACTACGAGGTTTAAACGGCCCTCCGCTTCGCGTCGGGGCCGTTTTACAACCTCGACCGTGCATTAACTTCTGTGAACAGACCACCGTGTCGTCCATTATCCCTTACATAGCTGACCACTGAACGTGGGAAGCAAAGATTCTAGAACTCTGTTCTAGAATCTTTGGTGGGAAGGTCCATGCAAGTGAATTGAGCGATCTTCAGCATTATGAAGAGCTGTGTAATAAAAGATTGTAACGATTTGATATGTTTTGCAACAATAAGGTTTTGAATGTCTTGGGAGAGCTGTTTGCTTTTACCCGTCATGAGATGTTTCTTGTGTGACACCTCGGTAATGAAAAACCTTTTTACAGTTTTTCTCAGTCGCTTTGGTGCTTTTTTCAGATCAGAATTAAAATTCTCATAACTAGTAGTTCAACCTCCACAACATTTAGTCATTTGTGCACATCATAGTAGCAATTTCTCCTTCCTCTGAACAAATTGCAAATACTTTTGGACATGTATCAGTTGCTTTCATACAATTCTCTGCTGTTTTTTAACATTATCATTTGCTTATATCATGTCAGTCAAAATGAACTATACTTATGAATGCTGAATAGTCGTTCCCAATAAAACTAATAGTCTTCATTTCATTGCTTGAGTCATTACATACAAAATTGTTGAACTAGTTATCAAATTCTGTCACAATGCTGTAGAATTGCAAAGAGCATACAGTAAAAATGTACGTATTCAGTGTCTTGAACTCACTTACTCACCTAACTACAGCAATGTGTAACTGTACTGTAGTTTTCAAATGGCTGTACAAGTACTGTATAGTGCTGTCTTGAGCATGTTCAGGTAGTGTCACCGAGTTCTGACCTTTTTTTGCATTGGAAAACACTGAGAGAACTGTCATAATGAAAACATGACAAAGCCATTTGACTATCTTGTTCATAAACGATGGTGTCAAGACTTCTCATGTTGATGACACTGACAGTTTCATTGACATGAATACCTGCTTTTGAGGAATGGACTATCCATTTTGAGCAAGTGACGTGCTTTTGCAGGTCATCCACTAGGTTTTGCAGTTTTCACTAATTGGGGGCCAAGCAGCGAAGCTGCGAAGGCACCCATTGTGTTTCTATGTTTTCTTATTATTATTACGCTTCCGTCATTGAAGTCAATGTCAGCCCATAGAACCGTCTGGTGAAAAGTTGTGAAATTTGGCACACTGATTAGGGACAGTCCCATGATTAATGTCACCAAGTTTCATGATGGCACCTCAAGCACTCTAGCGCCACCAACAGGCCAAAGTTGGACATACGTTCACATACGTAACTTTTGACCCGTATGGCCGATTGTCAAAAATGAGGTATCGTTGGAATCCTTGGACCAAACCGAGTTCAACGCACTCTATGATGTCAATTTCCGCCATGATGGTTTTTCCGCCATTTTGGATTTCATCAAAAACACTAAAAAGTTTTCACAGGTCACAAATTTTGTCCAATCGACACCAAACCTGACACACATGATCTTCAGACCAAGCCTCACAAAAGATACTCCTTTTCGTCTTCGGAACTAAAACCGTTCGCCCGTAACAGCCAATCAAAATTTGCGGCGAAGCCGCAATTAAAGTAATTCTTACTGTGTTCAATACTTTTTTCCTGTCTCATTTCACGGTATAACACATAACTTTACCCATGAACTTTAATGTTAATAATGTGTCAACAAAAGATTTTATTCAGAGGTTATCAATAAGAAAATGTTATTCTCCACAAGGTGGGGCTGTGAACTGCTTTATTTGAAACTCCAGCATAGTTTGGTCGCTGAATAAAACTTAAGCATCTAAAACATATTCTGCTACACTTTCACTTTCAAAATTATACTGTAGGTGAAAAATGCTTTAGCACTCAAAATGATCATGTGGAAGGGTCGCCCAGTGGAAGGCAGACAGCAAACTACAGTCTTATTTTCTCACACAACCACAATTCCAACCTCGAGCACAAATCATCATTCCAGTTGTTAATATAGTCACTTTCTCTGATCTCAGCACAGTCCTCCTCTCCAACGTAGTTATTTGGCTGACCATCATCCCAAAACCTAAAACAACATGGAAGCACAACAGTTTCAGCAGACAATGTACATCATCAGCTGCATAAAAAATGAGACTGGATATTACTTTTTAAGTAGATTAGCCTCACCCATCAGTGAGGGCCGTGCCGTCTACCCATTTCCACAATCCATCCTTTTTAATTAGCCCGATCCAGAATTCCTTTTGCATTCTGAACAGAAAATCCTATATGACAAAGAAATGTGTCCTAAATTTCACAAGATGTTTAACAAATATGTAGCCTAGCCTGGGGTTGGATTAGAATGGCGAAAATGTCAGTCAGTGATAGCTCCATTGATTCTGGTTAGATGGCCATAAGGTATTATGGCCATTAAAGAGCCACCTTAATCAGAAACATATTGCGTCTTATGAAATAAATATTTCATTCAAATCTATTCAAGTCTTAGAAAATGTCATGCACTTACCCTGATCATGCTGTAATTCTTAGATTTTTTGTTTCTTAGGCTAGCCAACACACACACACACACACACAAACCTGTTCATCTCTGTTGTTTATGATCACCAAGTCTGCACCCCTGTTTTGGCAGTCCTTTCTGGCCACATCCCATGACCTCACCTCAGTAGATAAATAGTAGAAACTAGATGCAAAAAAGATCCATCCGTCCTGCATATGTCTCTCTGAGTTAAATGGGAATAGAAGAGCAGATTTTAAATACGCCATGACATGGACTTACATCAAAGTAATACAATTTCAAGACAGCTTCTGCAAACGCATTATCCATGAATAGAGTCCATCTATTAAATAATAAACCCGAGACTTCAGTAATCTCAACATGCATTAGGTTGTTGTGGGGGAAAGGTAATTCATTAACAAGTAAGGTAGCCTGGACAGCACGCGTATAACAAAATAGAAACTCACCAAGATCAGAGATCTGGCTTTTCACTTCAGTGTTCTCCTTCTGCAAAGTCTTGAGATTAGTCTGCAACAGGTCTCTCTCTGAGGGACAGTTACTGCAGGTGGAATTTAAATGCAATCTCTCCACTGAGAGGACTATAACTACAGTCAGCAAAAGAACACACAACATCCCTAGAGTTCCCGTGACCACTCTGTACCAGACATGTCCTGTGTAGAAAAGAATGTTTTTTGGTTTTGTTGTTGTTTTTTTTCCCAAAAGACAGACATGAAGGCTATTGTATGTCTGTGAGAAAGAGTAAAGTGTGAGTTTGATTACCAGTTAAATGGATCCCAGGAATTTCCATTCTTGACCAATCCTCTGCATCCTTATTTTCTGAATTGACGTGATCCGATTGTGTAGAATTTACTTCTTAAAGAATCCATGGGCATTCTCCTGTGACTTGTATTAACTGGACCTGAGGAGCTGCTCTCCAATGTTCTGTCTTATAGTAGGGAATCGTGACAGGAAATAAAAATGAAAAAAAAAAAAAAAAAACCCTGCAGAGTATGCATTGTACATGTTGTATCCAAAACAGTTACGGAACTGCAGTGTCTTCTTTGCCATATTATATTACACTATTACATATTATAGTATATGTTATATTATATTATATCCTATTATATTATACTACTAGCCTATATTCTGTTATGATTGCAAGTCTGATTTCAGGAAATGGGTGTTGTGCTTGGTCAGCAAATCTTAGGAGCTTTGTGCTTACATCATATTTTTTTTTATGAAACTCCAACAAAAGTGGTCTTCGCTATCGACAATACAATGCCTGACATGAATGCTTATTTGTGCGTTTTGACCAGCTCCTCTAGTTAGGCCTGGTTGCTGCCAGACAATTCTTCAACCTGATGAAAACAGGATGCATTAATCATAATGGAAAAGCTTCATGTTCCGTATGTATGTGCAGTCACATATAGATCTAGGAAAGGAAGAGTTTCTTACATTCTTTTCGTTCTTACAGATGTGGAATGTTGGCTTGCATTTAATATCCCAGGACTGAGCCACATCCTGTCAGGAGATGAGGAATTAATCTCAGTTAAAGATGACATCAAATGGATTAACAGAGTGGATCAACAGCTCACAAGCACCTTCTACCTGACTCTCCAACTCAAAGGGGCGGCATAACGTGTGGAAAGAGAATGGTTTATGTCACAGTCTAGAAACAGTGACATATGTAATACACAAATCGGTACAAAGTATGACCGCCACCCAATCCTGCACATTCTCTCTGCAAATTTAAATCACGCTTGTCAATTTGTCTCCATCTCCTACTCCATCCCCTAATCTTGCAACTTTTGTGTATGTAAATGACTTGTGTGCATAGTGTGTTTGTTTTTGTGTATATGTGTGCTTCTCTCTCTCTCTGTGAGTGCACTAAACCACAAAACATGAAATTAAACAAACCCATGTTTTCTTTCAAAAACACAATGTCATTTCATTGAATTGACATTTTGCCACAGCAATGAACTGGCGACTGGCTGCCTGGCCCCTATGAATGAGCAAGACTGAGAACTGGGCAACCCCCCTCAGTCGTGGGGACCATTCAGAATACGAGAGAGCCGTTTACACCAACTCTTTACGCTTTAAAGTGGTAGGTGTTTGCCGACTGGTGTGCTGATAATGATTGCGACCGCTTGTGTCCCACTGAATAAGTACTAATGTTGTTACAGCATCTATTTGAGCTGGGGTGCCTGTGTCCACTCTTCAGGTGTACCTTGGCGGCTATCTGCCTGCCACTCAGGTTGGTGTGGCATTGCAGTTTTAAGGGCCGATACCAATATCAATATCTAATGGCTCTGAATGGAAGACAATATTTTGGGCCAATATTCATTTATTTAAACCAACTACATTAATCAAGCAAAATATTCTTTCAGGGTTACAAGCCTCCATGACCTTGTTTGTGTGTTCATGTCAGGGATGCAAAAAGAATTTCAGCCCTGGCTGAAGTTTTATCGTATCGTATCGTATTTGGCTGGTTATTAACAAACTCACATGAAAGGAGTCATGTTTGCAAACCTTCATATGAGATATATAATATATAATAGCCCCATTGAGTAGCCTAAATCATTTTTGAACTTATTTAGAAAAAAAACTCATGTGATATGGGGAAAAAATTGATGTGAAAACAACAAAAAATGCTGTTTAAAGAAGCATAGTGTCCTGGCACAACAGGTGAATATTCCCATAACATCACATAACAGGTGAATATTCCAATAACATCACATAACAGGTGAATATTCCCATAACATCACATAACAGGTGGATATTCCCAGCTCAAGGGAACTCAGTTGTGGATGTTCTCACATACCTGCATGTGACATATTTGCGGAGTGCAGTTGGAAAAAGCTGCTGTGCGGCAATGGGAGAAAGAACTACCACAAAAAAATAGATCCATTCTAGAATTCCTCATATCGCTCAGATGTGGAAAGGGGTTCTAATATCTTTTCGGTTGACAGATATCTGAAAGTTTTAGGCTATAAGCCAAAATACATACAGCAGGGAGAAAGTATTGAAGTCAACATTTTCTTTCAGTAAGTATATGTCCTGTATGTGGCTGGTTGATGATGCCGTGATGTTCCTTCCACTTGCAGATAATGGCCCCAATGCTGCCTGCTGTAATATTTTGATGTTTTGAAATACATCTGAAACCAGTTTCATTGATATGTTTTACAACAATAATTTTGCGAAAGTCTTGGGAGAGATGTTTGCTTTACCCATCATGAGATGTTTGTTGTGACACCTCGGTAACAAAAGACCTTTTAGCCAATCAATATGTCCCAGCAAAACCCAGCTGACAGTAATTCACAGATAGGAGGTATAATTACTTTATACCAACAGATTTCATCTGGTTCCTTTTGGTAGCTTTTCCTAGCTTTGGTGTACTATTTTTTCTTAGCGTGGTCATTACGTTTTTTCTGTCTCATTTCACGGTATTACACATAACTATACTTACTAACTTTAAAGGGGAACGTGGCAACTATTTCAACGTAATAAACCCGTTTAGAAATCATTTGGATGGTTAAATGACCTGTTCCGGTGAAAATGGTGACTCCCCGCTGCGCCTAGCGTCCTCAGGCGAAAAACCAACCTTGCAACATTGAGACTACCGTCCCGGAAAGAGAAGTGAGAAACAAGAAACTAGTTTTAAATCGTGTTTCTTACCTTGTAACATCCACATAGTTCTGCCAAACTTATGCTAACCGTTCGCTAGCTTGTAAACAAATCCATGTGCTTTATCGTTACCATTTCCCAGTTTGAAATAGCATAATGCACAATTTCTCCAGCAGAGGGGGAAATCCTGCCAAGTTTTCCTTTAATGTTTGGATTTCTTTATATGGTATGTGTGGAGTTAATGGTGAAAATGTCATGTGAATAACCTCATCAGAAATATTCTTATTGAAAAAATGTTGACACGCTCAATACTGTAAATAAGAATATAAATTCTCACTCTCATAATATGACAACAAAATCAGACTTTATTCAGAGTTCAGAGGTTATCGGTAGAGACTATGAACTGCTTTATTCGAAACTCAAGCATGTTTGTTTGCTGAATAAAACTTTATTACAGAAGCATCTAAAACACATTGTGCTACACTTTCACAATGATAGATGAGAAATGCTTTAGCACTCAAGTTCAAAATCTATATTGGAACTTATGCCTCACTAATATTGTTAAGTCTTTATATATTGGGGCCTACGCCTTAGATTGTTAATTATATTAAATGTTACACTCCAATACTTAGTTAATTTCTTTGTGAATTAAAATCTTTGATTCTCATTCTCTCTCCGAGTCTTTCTGGGAGTAATGGATATACCAAGCATATCTGATTCATGCAGAAAGCTTTGCCAAATCACTAGCTGAAGCTGTTTAAGAATGATCATGTGGAAGGGTCGCCCTGTGGAAGCCTACAGTCTTTTTTTCTCACACAACCAACGTTGTGACTTAGAGCACACATCATCATTCCAGTTGTGGAAATCTGATCTAGATCTGATCTCAGCACAGTCCTCCTCTCCAACGTAGTTATTTGGCTGACCTTTATCCCAAAACCTAAAACAACATGGAAGCACAACAGTTTCAGTAGACAATGTGCATCATCAGCTGCATAAAAAATGAGTCTGACTGGACATTACTTTTTAAGTAGATTAGCCTCACCCATCAGTGAGGGCCTTGCCGTCTACCCATTTCCACACTCCATCCTTTTCCATTAGCCCGATCCAGTATTCATTTTGTATTTTGGTCAGAAATTCCTACATGACAAAGAAATGTGTCCTAACTTACACAAGATGTTTAACAAAGATGTAGCCTAGGCTGGGGTTGGACTAGAAAGACAAGAAGTTTCAGTCAGTGGTTATATGCTCCATTGATTCTGGTTCAAAAAGACTGAGGTCTAATGGCCTTTAAAGAGCCACCTTCATCAGAAACATATGGCAGGGCTCTACACTAACATTTTTTTCCAGGAGCACTTGTGCGCCCAAGTAAAAAAAAATTAGGAGCACAGACAAAAATTTGGGCGCACAGTCACTTCTGTACTTAACTTACACATAATCTAACATTACACTGCAGCTAACAGTTAAACATGCCAGTGCACCAATTGCGAATATTAAGAATGAGAACATTTAGGCTACAGGAAACAGGATTTTAAAGATCAGTGCCTACTTTATTTTCAGTCTGTTCTATTTTCCTACATTTTGTTAATGTAAAATAATATAATACATTGCCATATTTGCATTTAGCCTGTATATCAAGTATCCTGACAAATGTAGGCTAATTTATTTATTTGTGAATCCATCTGTAGCTAATCCAAATATGCCCATGGTGACCTATCTGACTGCATACTGCCTAATACTACTACTAAAACAGTCCATTATCTCTTCCACAAAACCCAACATAGGCTATCAAGGATATATTTTTTTATCCTTTTATTTTTTATTTGAAATATCTGCATTGATGGGGGCAGTAGGCAAACGTTAGGCCTACTTTCGTTTTGCACTTCAGCTTGTATTCGGTGTAAACAAACAAGCATGCGTGGAAGCCTGGAGTTGTCAGTAGCGTTCTACCTTTGAATAAAATGGGAGTATTACGGGAGGCTACTTTTGTGCCTGTTCGCTACAGCTATATTTTGCATATTGCAGCCAATACGCAGAGGTGGAAAAAGTACGAAAATATTGTACTCAAGTAAAAGTACCAATACCTTGATGAAATATTACTCAAGTACAAGTTAAAATACCGATCTGAAAATGTACTCAAGTAAAAGTAAAAAGTAGTTCATTTAAAATGTACTTTAAGTAAAAGTTACTTAGTTACTTTTTTTTTTGGGGGGGGGGGGGTACCAGAACAACCAGTTTTACCAAAGACTTTCTAATGAGGAGATACAGCACTCAAAAAATCCTCCATAGTAATGCATGGGGTTAGTTTGTAACACCAATATGGCAGTTGTCTACACATCATATGTCTACACATATCACAACCCTTCGGCGGCAAAACGTTGACATGTGAATACATTGAGCCAATCATGTGGTGTGTTGTAAAATACATTGAGCCAATCATGTGGTGTGCTGTGAAGACATCGTGCCAATCATCTGTTGTGATCTCGCTGCTGGAGCAAGATTGGTGTTGTGAAGCCTTACGCACACGCATTTCTGCTGAAATAGATGCACGATAAGTGCCCAAAAAGTGTTGCAATATGGCCGCCGAGTGGAGGTACTTGACTGAAAAGGACGTTGAGAAATGGAGATCTATGTGAAAAATCACCAGAGTTCTCCTTTAACTTTGAGCAGTAATTGATTTTCAAAGTTAGTTGCACTCATCCTTGGGTCGCTTTGCAGTGAACAGTAATCCAGCACAACTGAAAAGCCCCTCACAGGCAGCTGAGGCAGGCAGGCCAATATTGAGTTGCAGAGAGTTTTTTTTATATTTGGAAACGAGCAGAAGGTTCAGCAGATTAAAGGGCATCGTACTGGGGGGGAAAGTGGGAAGTATAGGGCCCCAATGGAGGAGAGGGCCCGTGAAAAGTGGAATACAGGGGGCACAACATTTTCACCAGGCATTAGTAATAACTCAGGTAATCCACACATACAAAAATCCAAACAACTCCATAAGTAGAGTCATGTAATGAAGTGGAATAACACAGGGGAAAAGTATTGAACACGCTAAGAAAAAGCACTAAGGAAAGGGAAGGAACGAGCTGGAATCTGTATAGAGAGTAGTTATCCTTTCTATCTGTGCAAATTAATATAAGCTTGGTTAGTAGCTTACATATTGATGGGCTATAAAAAGGTTTTTCATTACCAAGGTGTCACACAAGAAACATTTCATGATGGATAAAAGCAAAAAGCTCTCCCAAGACCTTTGCAACCTTATTGTTGCAAAACATATCAATGAAACTGGTTACAGATGCATTTCAAAACATCAGAATCTTCCAGTAAGCAGCATGGGAGCCATTATCTGCAAGTGGAAGAAACATCACTGCATCATCAACCAGCCATGCACAGGATCTCCTCGTAATATTTCTGACCAGGGAGTCAGAAGGATAGTCAATTCCAAGAGGCAAGGACCACTCGGAGAAAGCTCCAGAAAGACTTGAACGCAGCCAATTCAATTAAATAGTTCTGGAAGTAACTAAAGATCAGGATTCACAAGAGGGACCCCTGGAATCTGTTTAGAACAATGGGCCAAAATCAGACCTGATACTGCGACCAATAAGTTTTGTCATACAGGAAATGTCTTGAAGCTGTCTTTACAAACAAAGGCTTTTCCACAAAGTATTGAAGAAATTTCAGTAGGCACGTTCAATACTTTTTTCCTGTGTCATTCCACTTTAATACACAAAACTCTTATGTTTGGATTTTTTATATGTGTGTTAATATAATGTGTGGTGAAAATTTCGAATAGACTCACTGGAAGTTTAGGCTAATTACTAAAAAAAAAAAAAAAAAGCGTTCAATACTTATTTCCACCATATATTTATTTTACCTGAATATTTTAACTTCCAAATTAAATGTCAAAAATGAATGTCAGACGAAATTTAAAGTTTGACTGACTGGATTTTGTATACAAATCATAGTGAAAACTGTGTAAGGTCACTCTCACTCTCCCTTGCTAAAGAGCTAATGGTTTAGTCCGCCTGCACGATTCATAAGGTAGTCTAGGCCTATCTTTTGTTTATTTAGTTGAGCATCGCTAGTAGTGGACATCTAATTGTTGTGCTGCTGGTGCAATGTCTTTCTCCAAGAAAGCCAAGTCAGGTTACTAAAAACAAAGGCCAAAACAGGAAAAAGAGAGACATCAAAATGAGGGGAAACAACTGCTAATAAACTTCTTTCCAAAGAAAGGTGAGCACAAACGTCAAAACACGAAATCCCATGGTGTTTGCTTAAATATCTCCGCAATCATTAGTGCTAAAACAAACTGAGACAACCGATTGGAATAGCGAAAAATACACTTTCATAGGTTAGGCTAATCTGATGCATTTCGTGATCCAGTCTCCATCACTTTCAGAAAGACTGCATGGCGCCAGCTTGATTCATGTCCTGTTGTAGGCTACATGCTGATCATCATCACTAGTGGTTTAGGGATTTTTTTCTCTCCCTTTCCGTTTTCGTTTCGTTTCCTTTTTTTTTTTACTCAAGTAACGGATGGGATTTTTGATGTAGCGAAGTACAATACTTCACTCAAAATGTAATCAAGTAAAATTTAAAATACCGATTTTATAAACTACTTAAAAAATACAAAATACACAGAAAAACTACTCAATACAGTAACGTGAGTAAATGTATTTCGTTACTTTCCACCTCTGCCAATACGTCAACTGGGCTAAAAGACATGTTAGGTTACCTTTCCTTCTCTCACCGCATTCTCAGACTCTCATCCTGTTCCTCCTATATCCGATGAATTCGGTGGATAGAAGAACTAATTTCTTCAATCTTTGCATCTTGGCTGGCTAGTCTAACTTTCCACTTTTTCTGCGCGCTCTTGGATTTGATAGAAGCGACTACTAGCGAGTCACAACGTGAAACTGCTAGCGTTGATGGGAGGTGCAGTTTTTATGCTGCATTCGCGATGTGATTCTAGGGTTTGCACAGTAATGTTTCTCGATGTTGCGGTGTATTTTGTAGACAAAAATTGACATGGTTAGAAGTCATTCGCACCAGTGCGCCTAAATATTTTTTTGCACTCGCACGCCATCATTTTTACTCGCATGTGCGAGTGAAATGGGCGCACTGTAGAGCCCTGTATGGCATCTTTTTTTTTTTAAAAAATTTTTATTTTAAATATCACCATTGCAGCATGGCAGGAAAAATATCTATTTGTATTTGTGTTGTAGGGGGTTCAGAATCATGATGGTGGGATGCTCTATGGCTAAGTATTGTGCAAAAATGTATCGACCAACATAAATATTCAACATTTATTTTTCTAATTAAATTTCTAATTATTAGAACACACAAAACAGTAGTAGTGTCCACATCCCCACCGATGATGTGCAGGGCAAATGGGGCTGGGTACCACTTAAAAGAATGACGTTCAGGGTCTAAACGTTGCAGCACATTAAACATATGGGAGAAATAGAGTGCAGGCACCTGATTCTTTTAAGTTGTAGTCCACACACACACACAAACCTGTTCATCTCTGTTGTTTATGATCACCAAGGTTGCACCCCTGTATATGCAGTCCTTTCTGGCCTCATCCCATGACCTCCTCTCAGTAGATAAATAGTATAAACTAGATGCAAAAAAGATCCATCCGTCCTGCAGATGTCTCACTGAGTTAAATGGAAATAGAGAAGATTTAATACTCCAAGGCATGGACTTAAGTAATACAATTTCAAGACAGGCTTCTGTAAACATATTATCCAGAGAATCCTTCTTAACTAAAACAAACCTGTGATATCAATGGTCTCAACATGCATTGGGTTGTTGTGGGGGGAACGTGAATCATTAAACAGTAAGGTAGCCTATGTGTCAGGCTTGGACAGCACACATATCTCCAAATAGAAACTCACCAAGATCAGAGAGCCGGCTTTTCACTTTAGTGTTCTCCTTCTGCAAAGATTAGTCTGCAACAGGTCTCTCTCTGAGGTACAGTTACTGCAGGTGGAATTTAAATGCAATCTCTCCACTGAGAGGATTACAACTACAGTCAGCAAGAGAACACACAACATCCCTAGAGTTCCCGTGACCACTCTGTACCAGACATGTCCTGTGTAGAAAAGAATGTTTTTTGCTGTTTTTTCCCTCTATACAAAAGATAGACGTGTACTGTATGTCTGTATATGAGAAAGAGTAAAGTATAAGTTTGATTACCAGTCAAACGGATCCCAGTAATTTCCATTCTTATCTTAGGCCAAGTAGAAGTAGGCCTACTTGCATACCTGTGGATAGCTACATCCTCCTCTGCATCCTTATTTTCTGAATTGACGTGATCCGATTGTGTAGAATTTACACTTCTTAAAGAATCCATGGGCATTCTCCTGTGACTTGTATTAACTGGACCAGAGGAGCTGCTCTCCAATGTTCTGTCTTATAGTAGGGAATCGTGACAGGAAATAAAAATGAAAAAAAAAAAAAAAAACTGCAGAGTATGCATTGTACATGTTGTATCCAAAACAGTTAGGCGACTGCAGTGCATTCTGTTATGATTGCAAGTATGATTTTAGGAAATGGGTGTTGTGCTTGGTTAGCAAATCTTAGGAGCTTTGTTCTTGTGTAAAAGTGGTCGGTGCAACCGACAATACAATGCCTGAGCTTAGCTCAAAATGGAACACTCCTTTTATTTAGAATTGCAGTGCTTACACCTCTTTCGACTTGCAGATCTAAAGGTTTTGGTCTAGCAAGCTTGTCAAATACAAACACTGACTCAATTAACATCCCAGTGGGCATTGAAAAATGCATGCCAACATGCTGGCGTATGTAGGAAACATGCCATGAAGCCTTTTCTTACATTTCCACAGGGGTGTTCCGATCCCAAACCACATAACTATATTATAGCCTTCAAATGATGACCATATTCAGAACTAAAATAAAGACAGTACTAGCTGCTGCTGATAAAAACATACCTCATAAGATTGTGAAGTGTATACTGTGGCTTTAATCCATTCCCCAATCAGCACACTTTTGCCTTATGCATTCTCTATTGCATAACTGTATTACCTGGTCTTTCCCATGTTGAAAAGGCTATAGGCTACATCATTTGACCTGGAAACTTGATGGATGTTGTGGCAGATTTTTACTTGAAATATAGGTTGAATGTTTCTCATTCGTTCAGATGTGAGATTAAGCTAATTCACCAATGTGAACTTCGTACAACGCTTTTAGTCCTCTTTATCAGTGATGCCAATAATAGCAGAGGGTGCAATACTATAGGTTAACGTGCCATCTCACTCACAAGGACAGATCTGTGACCACACAAGCCTTCAAAAAAAATACAGAACTACCCCCCCCATTTATTGACACCAAGAGATGTTTAATTCTGTCTAGCGATTGTCCCAGTTTGCTTAGGGTACAACTCTAGCAATCATATGGAGACAAGAAAACTGTTTGCAATTATTATGAACTTATTACCTAATGAAAAGGTAGTTGATTCTAACCAAAATGTTACTATATGTTTTTGCTAAAAAAAATAATAAAAAAAAAGATCAATATACAAATTAGAAAGTGCAAAAGATGACGGGAGACGTTTCTCATAATTGGTGGTGCCATATATTTGTACAAGACATGAATGCTCATTGGTGCGTTTTGACCAGCTCCTCCAGTTTGGCCTGGTTGCTGCCAGAGAATTCGTCAACCTGATGAAAATAGGATACATTAAGAACCAACCATAACGGAAAAGCTTCAGATAGATAGATAATTTATTGATCCCCAAGGGGAATTCAAGGTCTCAGTAGCATACAGACGTCACACACAACATGCAGTTACAGCAGAAAAAGTAACTGCAGTATATAGTGTATAAATATTTAAAAAAAACACCACTGAACAATAAAGACAGTAGAAGATTAAAAAAAAAAAAAAAGTTGAAGTAATAGGGTTACAGCCATGTTCCGTATGTATGTGCAGTCACATATAGATCTAGGAAAAGAAGAGTTTCTTACCCTCTTTCCGTTCTTATAGAAGTGGAATGTTGGCATGCATTTAATATCACAGGACTGAGCCACATCCTGTCAGGAGATGAGGAATTAATCTCAGTTAAAATATGACATCAAATGGATGAACAGAGTTTACAGAACTATGACGAAAGAATGACCTCGAACTGACATAGCCTACCTTGTGCACAGAGAAAGCAAAAGCCAGATGTGTTTTTTATTCATACCATCAGTTGGCACATTGTGTGCTTATTATTGTGATGGCTTGTGCTTACTGTTTGATACAAAAACACCATTTTTACAAAGGTGTTACAGTAAGCAAGGTGTGTTAGCTTTTGCAAGAGAACTACAATGTTTTGCTGATTTGGTTAAAGGTTTTCCTATGTGTGTAGAGTTTTGCAAAAATAGCCAATAGTTACAAAAAATGTGCTTAAGCAATCAGAAAAAACTATTATCACAGGACTGAGCCACATCCTGTCAGGAGATGAGGAATTAATCTCAGTTAAAGATGACATCAAATGTGGAAGGAGAATGGTTTGTCACAGTCTATGCCACAGAAACAGTGGCATATGTAATTCAAGCATACATGTAATTAAGGCATATATGAGACCATGCAAGGCGAAACCAGTCGCTTTGGTAAAATTTACAAAATTAAGTTAACTCACATGAACGGCCATTAACTAAGCTTTCCAACGATATGTATATCGAGGGTATTGCAAAACGTATCGCTAAGATAACCGCATCCAAAGTTGGCATGGTTCTCCTGTCACGATACGTCAGAAGAGGAGAAAAATCACCTTTTTAAGTAAATTGTCATGTGCGATAGTGTGAGGACACAGCTATTATTAGCCTTACGGTAGCGTGACTTTGAAGTGGTTGACTATGTCCAGTTTCATCAACCGAGTGAGTGTCTTTTTCTGTCCCCTAGTTAATACCTGGGACGGCCATAAGGTGTCACTATAGAATATAATTAATGTATTTCGGGGGAAGTAAGGGGAGAGGAAGTTCTGTGTACACAGATTGTTTATAGGCCTACTTTTAAAATGCGCTACGTCAATGGAAAACTTCTCCTGGTCCATAAAATGACGCCAGGATATTCCTAAAAGTTCATGCTTTTCACCGTTCGTGCCCTGAAAGGCAAGTCTTTCACAAATTCATATTCGGTTACATCTGCCAAGAACGATAGAGAGCTGACACATTGAGTAACGAGTAAGGAGTCAATTTTAGCTCTACCGTAAAACCTTGGACAAAGGAAATGACTGCTAATGTGTTGAATCTTCACCTAAATAAAGTCAGACTGTATACTGTCGAATTATGCGAAAACATGAAATTCGACAATTTGACCCGTATGTTTGTTTATCGTGGACTTTCTCAAAATAGCACTGTGTGCAAAGCGACTGGTTTTGCCTTGCAGGGTCACACACACACACACACACACACACACACATATATGACTGCATTTATGGAGAAATACAATCTCAAAGATATTGTAGCCATGTAATTACTCGCGTTGTTGCCTTTTGTAACCAGTAGGTGGCAGTATAGGATAAGGAATAGTCCAGTTCATCTACTTCAGTAAGATCAAACGGATCAGAGGAAGACAAACAAAGTAGCGTGATATGTTTTTAGTGCAGTTCATGAAATAAATGAAAGCAGCCATCCAACACACTTGCAAAAATAATTGCAAACATAATTTGCTTCAAGTGTGCAACATCTAACTCATTGGCACCAAGCGCGTCCAGACGTGTTCATCACTTTTTAAGTATCTTCCGGAAACACTTCCATTGTGTTGTCTGAATTGGGGGCCAATCAGCGAAGCTGGGAAGGCACCCATTGTGTTTCTATGTTTTCTTATTATTATTATTATTACGCTTCCGTCATTGAAGTCAATGGCAGCCCATAGAACCGTCTGGTGAAAAGTTGTGAAATTTGGCACACTGATTAGGGACAGTCCCATGATTAATGTCACCAAGTTTCATGCCGGCACCTCGAGCGCTCTAGCGCCACCAACAGGCCAAAGTTGGACATGCGTTCACGCACGAAACTTTTGACCCGTAGGCCCAATTGGATTTAATCAAAAACACTAAAAAGTTCTCACAGGTCACAAATTTTGTCCGATCGACACCAAATCTGACACACATGATCTTCAGACCAAGCCTCACAAAAGATACTCCTTTTCGTCTTCGGAACTAAAACCGGTCGTCCGTAACAGCCAATCGAAATATGCGGCGAAGCCGCCAAACAGGAAGTGAGCTCATATCTCAGCAACCCTTGCATGTATAAAATCCAAACTTGGTGCATGGACTCAGGACACAATCAGGGGGACGCTCAATAAATCTGGTGACCTTTGACCTCTAGGGGGCACTGTAATTAAGAAACATGCCTTTTGGCCTGTAGCTGCTGTTTTGCTTAGAATTAAAACGCACTAGTGGTGTCTGGTAATACTGTTGGAAGTCCTTAGGCCGACCCAAGCCAACTTGTGATGTCATCGTAATTGATTCGGCCACCATATTGGATTTAATCAAAAACACGTACAAGTTTTCGTAGGTCACAAATTTCAGCGGATCCTCACCAAAATTGGCAGAGACCATCTTCAGACCATGCCTAATCAGTGCATTGCTTTCTGGAACAACTGACAGAAGCATTCGGCTGTAACAGCCAATTGAAATTGGTGGCGAAGCCGCCAAACAGGAAGTGAGCTCATATCTCAGCAACCCTGTCATGTATCATAACCAAACTTAGTATATAGATTCATGGCCCCATTAGGAGGATGCTCAGAAAATTTGGTGACCTTTGACCTGTAGGGGGTGCTGCAATTAGCAATATTGCATTTTGATGTGTAGTTGCTGATGTGTTTTATCAATCTTTTATTTTTTGATGTGAAACTGATGACAACATGTTCCATCCAGTTAATTCTAATGCGTGCGTGCAGGGGCGGGACGGGACGGGTAGGGAAGGGCAGGGGTAATTAGGTGGGGGGGGCTGGCTGGCGGAGGCAATGGCAATACTCAGCCCTGTTTCAGCCCTACAAAATCAGCTATGGTTTGATGTGACATTTGTTGAAAGTGTTGATCGCGGGTGTCTGCTGAGTTCTATCTTGTCGCCGTGGCTACTCCGGCCTATTCTGCTTGCAGCTATATTTTGGTTTTGTGTTTTGAATTTGCAGCGCGTTTTCTATATGCTGTGGATGTGTTGTCAAATTGATCAAGATTTTTTTTTCTTAAGTTGCTTGTGTTTTGTCTATTTGCAAGAGCTTTATCGATTTGCACGCATTGTCAAAAATTGCAGGCCATTAGCACCAATCAGCCACCATAGAATAATTATATCGGAATCAATGCAACTTTTACATGAATCTTGATCAACTTTCGTTAGAATTTTGCGCTGGCAGAGCAGAGGTTATTCCATTATTTACGTTATTCCAACATTTCACTGGTGCACCACAGAAGTTGGGAGCACGCTCTCAGGTGCAGGTTACAGCATCACTCATTGGAAATGGAAGAGAGCTACAAAGGTAGTCCGTCACTTGGGCTAGCTGCATGCTGTGTGTGTGTGTGTGTTTGTTTGTTGTTGTTGTTTTTTGCATATGCGGGTCAGTACGGGACTGTCACCAGTCCACACTGGGTAGGACTCTGATATTGACCACATTTAATAAAGACAATGTAAACAGCCACACACAAAAAAATCAGATGCAAAATACTTTGAATTGAGCAATAAGACTTAAAGACTAGCCTAAGTAACTCACCTGTGCTTCATCCACATCAACTTTCAAGAAGACCACATTTGTGTTCTTTTCAGACAGTGTCTGCAGATGAGAGGGGAGAAGACCAGATTATAATGTTAATCAGGGACTAAAATGACACTCAACAGAAAGTATATACCTCCGGCAATGCTCGCTGGATCCATAACAGACCCTCCCCCAAGGAGGCTATGCTTTCACTCTTGTCCATTTGTTGGTTGGTTGGTTGGAAGGACTATGCAAGTCCACTACACTACTGGCCTGATTTTCATGAAACATGGTGGTGAGGGGTAGCATGAGCCAACAACGGAACCCATTACATTTTTGGAGTCAAATTCAAATGGAGCAGGCTCCCATGAATGCAGTGTCTCGCAACCTTAGTTAAAACAAAGTCTGCAGAGGCACCATGCGGGCCAGAGCTGCCAAAATGTTACCGCTTCTTCCTAAAGCCATGCTATGCTTCCATGCTTCCCTTTCGCCAAATTTCATTAAAATTGTGGCAGTAGTTTTTGTGTAATCCTGTCAAATAAGGCACAAAAGCGGGACACCTATGAAAAAAAGTTTAAAATTACTGTTCCACGGGGAAGGGAGGTCAGCCAAGCAAGGGACCCTGGGTCGGGGTGTAAACAAACAAAACACACTGTACCGTAAGGCCAATTATTCTACCTTACGTTCGCCAGAGTTCTCATCTTTTTCGCCTCAAAAACCCTTCACGAAGTCTACATCCTCATCTACTTTTTCAGGTTTCTCTCCATCAAGATGAGTTGGCCTCGGTTACTGATGCTGAATTCCACACAACTTGGGAGTTCTGGAGCCAATCCTTATGTACCCTGAACTGAATAGGCCCCTGACTTCCCATTTCTCTGGAATGAAGCTGTGGCTTGTATGGATTCTCAAAACCCTCTCACCCATGATTACGTGTGAGACATAAATATTTTTATGATATCCGGGTAAATTGCGAGCAAATCAGTAAAAACGAAATTCAAACATGTTAGTCAAATATCAACAAGAAGCTAAGTACTTTCTAAAACATCAATAGTTAACTCCAAGTAGCCAAGTTAAAAGTACACTACAACAGGTCAGATAGAATTTAAGAGTGTGCTATGATTCAGGTGGTAACCTATGCCTATACTCTTACTGAGGTTAATTTTAATGGCTATAACACCTATAATAAAACAGCCCATGCAGTTAAATAATGCAGGCACCATTAGTAGGGCAGTTAAGCACAGAAATCTGAGCAAGAGGACAATATAAAGTAGAAAGTTCACTTACTTTGAAAAAAGGTGCAATGTTTTGACATGGCCCACACCATGTTGCTGTGAAATCCACAACAACAAGTTTGTCTCCTGCATCGGCCAATGCCTGGTCAAAGCCACCCTGCAAGGATACATGTATATTATCAGCGTTTTAAAGCATTCACTGAAGGATATTTGTTGCAGCAATGGGCTAAAGTTCAGATGACACTAGGGACTTTGTACTGGAGTGTGTCTGCATTTGTTTCTGTAACCTACAGGGCTTGGCCTATTGCGGTCGGGAGACTAGCAGGGATCTTACCAGTAGACACCAAAAATTCGAGGACATGATTGCAATGAGTAAATTACGTTATTGGTGATTTCACATGAGCATTTTGGCTTTGAGGTGTCGAACAGCCACAATGACAAATCCGTGTCTCGTGCCGTCATCTAGATCGCACTCAAACCGCTCCACACAGTACCGTTAATCCCTATCGCATGACAAACCACGGACAAGAGTCACGTGTTGGACTATACACAACATACTGTTCAGCATCAAAAACAATGGATATTACCAAATCGACCGGACTAGATGAGGTGTGACAAAGCAAAATGTTGCGTTTGCAAGTCATTGTTTGTTCGGGTATTGTTAGTAATCAATAACGTTAGCCTACCTAGTAAAACACTGGGTCACATCCTACTCAATAGGCCTACCAATTGCGTTAAACCCAGCATGACGTTAAACGCACTACCATGCCAGTTCCCACTAACTTTAGCATGGCTAGCCGGTCTTCATGGCAGCACCTTGCGTGTCATTATGTTTAATCAAACTGGCTATTTAAAATGCAATACGTTTAAACTTGAACGCGTTCGCAAAATGTGAAAATTATCACAGTATAACAGTGGTGTATGCGAGTGGCTAATGTAAAGTAGCCTAGCATTCAACTTTGCCTGATGAATGGGGCCAGGACGCAAACTCCGAGTTTGCTCCAGCCATTCAGCCCAAAATGCCCGCCACTGCGACGGGGACAGACATACTCACGTTTGCATGAAGCTAACATTGATTAACTAACATTAATTAATCTGACCCTGTGCTACTATTACAATGTTGATGCGGCTACATTAAATTGGTTGCTTAATACTGTAAGCTAAATGCGCAAACTACCGAAAAGCCTAGAATACAAAAGTCAACAATACAGCTAAAAACGCCGACAAAACCTAGCCTCTATGCTAGCTTATAACAACGTGTAGGCTGAGGCAGGCAAGCGATGTAACGTTAACACGATGAACTTCCTAGAAACTAAATAATCACATTTTGGTAACACTACTCAAGACAACACATTACTTTTCATGCCGTACCTGATCTTCAATTATGATGATCATTGTGATGATTTGGAGATGCACACAAGGCACGGGCCAAAAACTTCCAAAATGGGTCGTATCTCTCTGGTTGACGCTGAAGAAAGGAGGAGAATCCAGGCCGGCGTTGATGTCATTCATGCAGTGGTCTTGCCCAGCCCCTCTCGCCGTAGTTGGCGCGCTCTCTAACAAACCTTTGATTTGTGATGCATTCATGAAATAGCCTACCACCCGTGGGCCTAATCCGATTCTTGGAAATTTGATGGAGGAAACTAGCCTAGGAATATTTAAGGGCTGCTCGATTATGGTAAACATCATCACGATTATTTTGGTACTTTCAAGATTATGGATTTACAATTTTGTATTCTTATAAATAGCCTACTAGGCTATTCATTACAGCACCAGTGACATTTTCGCTGATTATCTGACAAAAATGCCCTTTGCTTTAGAATTCTACTGTTTCCAGTTATTTAGGTAAAAGTAATTTAAAAGACCTGCGTGAAGCTGGCCCCCCATGTTATTCAAAAATGATTAAAAACACTGCTATTCTTTTGTGCTACGTTTGTGCCGTAAAATGATCGTTTGTGCTGTTAAGGGTTTTAAGTAATTAAACTTCACATTTTCTGGTCAGTTACGTCACTTAGCCCCCCATACTTGTTCAAATTTCCCCAAAATAGTGTCAATCGTTTGTGCTACGTTTGTGCTCATTTCTGCCGTTAAAAGTAACATTTGTGCTACTATGTTTTTTAAGATATTCCACGTTATTTGTTACACGTGGGACGTCATCCAGCCCCCCCCCCTTAGGTGTTAGGTTTGTGCTGATTTGTGCCGTCAAAATAAACATTTGTGCTACTATGTTTTCTAAGTTATTATGGTTTATTTATTACTCGCGTGACGCCACCAGCCCCCCATCAAATGTCCAAAACTCACCAAAATGGTCTCAATCGTTTGTGCTGATTTGCGCCGTTAAAAATAACATTTGTGCAGCCATGTTTTTAAGTTAACACGCTGTGTTACATGTGTGACGTCATTCAGCCCATCATCAGTGTCCAAATCTCCTCAAAATAGCCGCGATCATTTGTGCTACATGCGTGCTGATTTGTGCCATTTAAATAAACGTTTGTAGGGTAGGCTACTATGTAAATTGTCCAGCGGCCTTGTCCAGCAGTTGTAGCTTATCACCCAGCTCCTCCATCAATGTCCAAACCTAGGCCTATACTGTAGTGAAGTGAATGCGTAAGCATACATCAGAATATCCTCTAGAGGGAGCTAATGTTCTATGGTGATATGCCGGCTAGCAGAGAAACAACTAGCAGAGTAAGACGCCGGAGTTCTAGGCATAGACAGTAAAAGAAATGGACGAACAGACTCCGTCGTTTTCAATGGGAGGGCACTGAGTCAAATAGAACGATTTTTCAGTTGGTCCCCCCAGTACTGCGCAGACTCACACTTAACTTCGTGACGTTAGCCATCGAACTGAATCTTGTAACTCATATGATAGATACACTGAAATTATTCTCACACTTCCTTCGCCTTCAAAGTCATCAAAGTTAAACATTTATTTATGTATATTTATTAATATCATCCTCACCAAGTCGTGTTAATGTTGAAGCTACCATACATGATCATCTTCAAAAACAGTCAACAAAACAAAAAAGTTATCATATAGCCTTGAAGCTAATCTTCTTTCCACTTTTCCGACCTACGGTCAATCCATCGAAAACCTCTGTAATGATTAGTGCCGTTTTAAAAAAAAATAGGTTTACTTTTTTATTATTATTAGGTTGCCTCTGTGTAATGCTTTACCTTAACATACGGTCGTGTATGCTAGGTTTTGCTTATGAGTTACCGTCATAGACAGTAAGGTGGACTGAGCTTCTTATCCAAACAATACGGTTATCTCCCTACGGCGCGAAAGAGAGATTACGTCAAAGCTAGCTTCCCTCCAACCGAACAAGCTAACCATTCTTCTTACGGGTAACCAACGTTACGGACGAGGTAGTGGAGTCTGTTTTGCCTTTGTAGTGTTTATGTGGATTACACAGAAGCTACAATATCGGCACAGGATATATGTTATATGAAGTTATGGTATTTCAAAAAAATCCTAGAATGAATGGACTTCTATGGGAGTTAGCAGAGAGGTGGTCCCTCCAGCCTACGTCGATTCTTCTACTTCCGGGAATTCGCCTGCCCCCTTGGTTCTAGGTGGCAGCAGAGAATTGGCACTGTCTGGTTACTTCCGGTTTCTGGACTGGTTGCAGTTCCTCCTCAGATTCCACTTGAGGGCGCTCGCAGGCGAATGCAGAATGCATGGAGGTCTATGGAGCTTTACCCCTCAATATCCACTTTTCTCTGTATATAATTTTTTGAGTAGTAATTTGAATGTTGCATTCGCTAGGAGAGGCAAAGAAAATACACACTGTTGATTCTTATATTTTTTGAAGTCACGTAAGTCTTCTAAAAAGTCTTTCAAATATGTCAATGACATCATTCATTAGCACAATGCTAGCGTGATATGGGCAACACTGACCCAACCTGTAAGAAATGGAAAGGACATAAGTACTCGTTCATTCAACTTTTGATCTAAAATCTATATTGAACTTGCATAAACTACAATAAAATCTACGATTCTTCCACGACAAGCAGGTGAAAGAGATACATTTAGCCGTCTAGCTCCATAGACCCCCATTCAACCTGCACTCGCCCGCGATCACCCCCAGTGGAATTGTAATGGAACTGCAACCAATTTCCATACAATGGGGCTTAATAGGAAGTGCCAAGGCTCTCCGTAGACGGGCTCTGGTGGCAGCTTGTGTGTATGCGTGTTCGGTCAGTCCTTCAGACCTCTCCAGAATAAGTCCCGCCTCCGTAACTTCCGTATCCATCCAACTTCCTGGCGTCGATTGTCTATGGGAAATAACATGGCGTTTCGAAATATCATACCGGTAAAACATCTGTAGGTAGCGAAGTAGAAAAGGCTGGTAGTATACTATAGACTATACTTCTTAGACGGCACCGAAAATCAAAAAATCCAGTGGAAACTAGATGGCAGAAGTGTGTAGACCAATCTGCCCAGCAGCTTTTTCTACTTTGTCACCTACAGAGTTTGACAGGTACGATCTTTCAAAACGCCATGTTATTTCTCATAGACATTTGACGACCAAAGGTTGGATGGATACGGAAGTTAGGAGGCGGGACTTATTCTGGAGAGGTCTATAAAGACACCAGTTTGGAGAACATACAAATGTGGTGATTCCTCAGCACTTCAAGGATATCACACAATTGCCGACGAGGAATAAAGCCAGAAGTTTCAGTTGAGACGGTGAAAACCTGCAAGTGTGGCGAACCTTTCAGACGAGGAGCACGAGATCCCCGAACCACGAAGAATGGCAGCGGTGATAGGAACGGTTACTCCTTTTGATGCTATGTCTCAATCTTGGGAAGAATATAGTGAAATGCTAGAATTTTTCTTCGAGGCAAATGATATCACAGACCAAGACAGACAGAAAGCTGTTTAGCCTCTTATAGTTTATTACGAAGTTTAGTCAGCCCCCAAGTGCCTAAAGAGAAAACGTATGCACAGCTCACGCTGATCCTTAAGGCTCATTTCAACCCCAAACCCAGTGAAATTGTGCAAAGATTTAAATTTAATTCACGCATACGGAAGAGCAACGAGTCTATTACAGTCTATGTGGCTGAGTTGAGGAAGTTGGCCCAACATTGCGAATACGGGGCTACACTGCCACAAATGCTGAGAGACAGATTAGTGTGAGGAGTGAATGACGATAGAATGCAACGGAGGCTGTTGTCGGAAGTAGACCTGACATTCGATAGGGCCCTAAAGTTATGCCAAGCAATGGAATCAGCATCAAAGGATGTGAAAGATCTTCAAGGGATGTTAGCAGAGGACACTGTTCAAAATGCACACGTGGCAAAAGCTCAAGCAACTGTCCACAAGGTGTCTGCTGAGAATACACACCGTAAACTCCCCTGTTGTTACCGCTGTGAAGGACAGCACATGGTGGCTGAATGTAGGTTTGCTACAGAACTCTGCCACAACTGTGGTAAGAGGGGACACATTAAGAAGGCCTGCAGATCTAAGGCGGGTATGCAAAATGTACAGAAAGCAACACACAAGGGTCAGAAAGGTGACAGCAGTTTTTGGGAAAGTGCAGCGGACGCATTTGCTAAGAGGGGAGGAAGAGAGTGACACAGAGGACATTAGCACTCACACCATATATAGCATGTCACAAGAATTATCCAAAGTGGCTCCCATCACTCGCACAGTAAACATCAATGAAATGAAGGTAACATTGGAAATTGACACCGGCTGTAGGGTGACCATAGTAAGCAAAAAGCAATACATGCAGTTGTGGAAGAAAACAGCAATGTCAGAACTGAAACCCTGTTCGATAAAATTAAAAACCTACACTGGAGAGAGGCTCGGAGTGCTGGGCATGGCACATGTGCAGGTGCAGAATGAAAACACAGAAAAGACAGTGCCAATGGTGATAGTGGAGGGTGAAGGACCAAACCTACTAGGGCGAAGCTGGCTACAGGAGCTTGCCATGGTGGATCAACTGATCAACAGGGTGGAGTCAGCACCTCCATTACAGCTGGAAAAGGTACTTGAAAGACACACGGAAGTGTTTAAAGAGGGGTTGGGACAACTGAAAGGTGTCACAGCAAAGATAAATGTGGATAGGGAGGCACAGCCAAGATTCTGTAAACCACGACCAGTGCCATATGCTGTAAAGCCACTAGTTAAGAGAGAGAGCTACAGAGGCTGCAGGACAACAAAATCATAGAACCAGTGCAGTTTGCAGAGTGGGTGGCGCCTATTGTCCCAGTCAGAAAACCTGATGGATCAATCCGAATATGTGGGGATTATAAACTCACTGTTAACCGAGCATCACGGGTGGACCAGTACCCAATCCCTAAGGTTGAGGACCTGTTTGCGCAGTTAAATGGGGGACAACACTTTACAAAATTGGACATGAGTCATGCCTATCAACAGGTCGTTCTGGAGGAAGAATCCAGGAAGTATGTAACCATTAACACACACAAAGGCCTGTTCAAATATACACGTCTACCATTTGGAGTAGCATCAAGTCCAGCTATTTTCCAGAGAACCATGGAGGGCATCTTAGGGGGCATTCCAAATGTTGCCATTTATTTGGACGACATCCTGATATCAGGCTCCACTGAACAAAATCACTTGGAAAACCTGGAGGAAGTTCTCCACAGATTGGAGAAGAGCGGACTGAGGTTAAGAAGAAGCAAGTGTGAGTTCATGGGTAAAGAGGTGGCATTCCTAGGCCACAAGATAAACGCCAGTGGATTGCATCCTCTGACAGAAAAGGTAGATGCGATAGCCCGAGCCCCGGAACCAAAAAATGTCACTGAATTGAAAGCTTACCTGGGGTTGTTGAATTATTACCACAGATTCCTCCCAAAACTCTCCACGCTACTGGCTCTGCTACATGCCCTATTAAAAAAGGAGGGAAAATGGTCATGGGGTTCAAAGCAGCAGAAGGCATTCACAGAATCAAAAGCGCTTCTTCAATCCTGTAGTGTGTTAGTTCACTATGATTCAAACAAACCCATCATCTTGGCGTGTGATGCCTCGCCCTACGGGGTGGGGGCAGTGCTTTCCCATCAAATGCCAGATGGCTTAGACAGACCTATAGGGTTTGTGTCAAGGACTCTCAATGCCGCTGAGAAAAATGACTCGCAGCTAGACAAGGAGGGACTGGCCGTAGTGTTTGGAGTGAAGAAATTCCACAAATATTTGTACGGGAGAAAGTTCACCATTGTGACAGACCATAAGCCGCTAATTTCACTATTTAGTGAAATGAGAGCCATACCACAGATGACATCTCCCCGGATACAGAGATGGGCTGTCACATTAGGAGCATATGAGTACACCATTATCTACAAGGTAGGCCGAGACCACACAAATGCAGATGCTCTGAGTAGACTGCCATTGGACATTCATTGTTTCGTGATTTAAGAGGCACAGCCAGCCGGTATGTAAATTACACATTCGCTAGCATGTTCAGAAAAACTGAAAGCCGGAAAAAATACTGTTATCTCCCTTTGTGTAAGCTTACATTTAGAGGTAGAACGTATCACAAACAAATATGCTTATGAATTGATTCTAACTGAGCTTTTATTATATTAAGATTGTTTTTTTTTTTTTTTTTTAAAGCTGGTCCGATGTGTTGGACTTCTACACTCCTTTCTACCCCCACCCTCTCGCACTAGACCCATGTCTTTGGTTTGGTCGCAATTCCTTCAGTCGTCCTAGGTAAGTACATCTTGCACTGTTTTTGTACTACCTCACATTTTTCACATTGGCTGCTGTTATGACCTAGGGGTAAGGCCACAACCGAAGAGGGAGTCGAGAGGTTGGATCTTCAACTACTACTACAACTACTACTGCACTACTCCACTTGCACACTTGTACACTTTACAACTTGGTGTTGTTGTCCTGAAAACACAACACTTCTGCTGCTCTTACATAACTTGCACCACTATGCCACTTTCTTTATTACTTAGGTCAAACAGAACTACCCAAGCCTTTTATTGGCCTGACTTTGCACTAGTATTTTATTGACTGTCCATGCACAATTTCAACCAAATTTTGCTGCTCTTATTTTTTCATTATTATATGTGCCCTCTTATTTACTTACTTTTTTGTTTACTTGAATGTTATGTTTGTCTGTGGACTTAAATTGGTAAAATATGTCTTGTCTTCACCGTGGGATAGTGAGAAACGTAATTTCGATCTCTTTGTATGTCTGGAACATGTGAAGAAATTGACAATAAAGCTGACTTTGACTTTGACTTTGACTTTGAACTAAAGTATGGATTTATTAACCAAACTAACCAAATAACAAACAAACAAACAAACAAACAAACAGTGTGAGGTGTGTCCAAGTCAGTCATCAGTAATGCATGGATGTTGTGTGTTTGTAATGTGTCTGAGTGCAGTGTTGCATGTCCAAAACCCAAAGTATGAATGGCCCTCCCAAGGGCAGAGGAAGCAGCCCTTTTAGCTGGAGACCTGCTCTCAGGTGCAGCTCATTAGTCCGTTAGATCTTGAGGCACGTCACAGATTCACAGTACATTTCAGTAGCAGTGGCAGCAAAAACGGTCCTATCCAGTTAGTAGTGTACCCATCCACTGTCCGGTGACACCCAAATAAATTATAACGCCAGACTATCGATGTAAATGTCTGTGTTGATAGTTTTATTTCTAAGATTATTCTATCCTTTTATTTCAATGATCGCATTACATTTTGAGGGACTAGCTTCTTAGCAGCGCCGGAATTTTACTTGCTCCGGTTAGTAGTACTGCGCTGAAAAGTAAACAGAAAAGCGCACTCCAATCGACTCCAATCGGGACACCTAGTAGTAGCCTAGGTAATATCAATCCGCCGTTGCTTATATGCCTACTACAGGGGTGGGCAAACTTTTTGGCTCAAAGGCCACATTGGGTTTTGAAAATTGGCCAGCGAGCCGGACCCCCCAAATATTAATTGCTTATTAAATACTGCTAAATTGATGCTGTTTAACAAATTTATAAATTGTGCACTGTCGCTTTGACAACAATTCATGTTTAGTTCTCAATTACTGTATCTTCTGCCAGCTCCGCTCCACTATGGCTACTGCTGTAGCTGGCTGTGCCCTCTCACAGTTTATAAATGGTCAGTAGTGGGAGCTACTGTTGCCTTCATATGATTTCAGTTTAAAAGTTTCTTATAAGAAGGAGATATCAATTATCAACAATGACAAGCCAGCTGGAACCTGCCCCTCTCTTTCCCTCTCGTGAGTGCTCGGACGCGTTCCCAATTAAATGGAGTAGCATAACGTTCAAGTTAGATCAGCTGCAAAGGAGATGGGCCTATCATCTCTATGTTACATGATGTTTTGACATTGACATTGTAAACGTTCTCTAAGAAGAGTGAGAGCAGTTTGCAGTAAAGCTAACCAACATCGTCTATCACAGGAAAAAAAATAGCGAGCAGCCTGATAACCAAATTAAATACTTGGCGGGCCAGACTAAAGTGCTTGGCGGGCCGGATCCAGCCCGCGGGCCGCAGTTTGCCCACCCCTGGCCTACTACCAACTTCAGGGAACAAGTATAACTATTGCAATGCAATTCAAGGGTAGTTTTATTTCTAACACTATTCTATAGGCCTGCACGATTCATGGAAAAATATGAATCACAATGTTTTAGCTTAGAATTGATATCACAATTCTCTGCCACGATTTTTTTTCATTAAGTCTAATGTTTATTGTACACATAAATCATGACAAAACAAATTAGCAAATGCAGTGCAAACTGCAGTACCAAACATAGATTTTTTGGCACCTATAGCACATTGCGCCTCTAAACATAGAGAGGCTTCAATGAATAAAGAAAGTACTGGCCATTTAAGTACAGTAGGCTACCAAAAATAGTACATACAGTGCCCTCCAGAATCAGTATTCAGTAACTGTAACTAATTACTGAAATTTTAATTGTAATGTGTTACCTTACTTCTGTTACCTTCGGTACTGTAGTGCGTAACTTTAACTCGTTACCCCAACACTGCTAGGCTACTGCGTTTTCATCAACATCAATGTTGTTTATTTCCTGTCGCACTAGTTGGACGATGCTGCAGCCCCGAAGGCTTCCCAAACTAGGCCAGAGAGGGTTAGAGCGGAGCGAGAGGCGCAAACGTTCGACAATTTCCGCGTTCGATTATTGCAAGGGGGGGGGGGGGGGAATCCCCCTTTATGCAGACCAGAGTAAACCCTCGCTGCCATAGACATAATATACATAGACGCCGCATTGGCTGCTGGAAACGAGAAATGCGGCCGCCATCTTGGACCGGTCATACTCCTCGTTGCGTTGCAGCAGAAGACACAAGATGCCAGTACTGTGCAGCATGTTCCTGCTCACATCGACGAACCATCGCAAACAGGGCTCGGGGGATTTACTTTTCTCAAGTAAGATTTAACATTACCGTACTAATGGTTGTATTTTGTGAATAGAATATTACCAGAGAGTTGAGAAGGAGCAAGGATCTTTGATATTACTGTATGAGAATCGTAGCCAGCTAGCTAGGCTGTTTACTCGGTGTTCACCTGGCTGAACTGAGACTTAATAAGTCATATTCCATAACACTGACTTAGATTACAACTGACACAAAAAGGCTATTGTAGAAATAAATCATACTAGATTTGGCTGGCGAATTTTACACAAGTGGCACAGACTGTAGCCTATATTATTGGGCAATCGCTAGCTGCTACTTGTAGCCTAAGCGTGTTGGTAGCTTCACTATTTTCTGAATAAAGTAACTTTTCAATAGCTTAACTTCTTTATTTATCAAGTGGCTTAGCCACACAAGCTACACTTTTCTTGTCATGTGTAATTGGCACAATTTAAAGTAGCTTCCTATGTAGAGAACTAGCCTACTGCTGTGTTTGTGTTAATAATACATTTGACTGGGTGGTAGTATTGTGTAGTGTTTTATTCATAGCAGAGTAACTGATAGTTTAGCTCACTACAATGTCTAAGTAGCTTGCCCAACACTGTATTATTCACATGTCATTTACCCTAACAAGAATAAGATGCCTCTCAAATTCCTTTATTCATTTTATTAATTTAATTATTTTATATCTCCCCAGAACAACTGCCTTGCTCAAGGAGACTGTGAATGAACTGAATAGTCTCCTCACATCCCTGGAACTGAGGAAGGTGCAGCTCTTCATTGCAGTATTGGAGGGCATCTGCTACACTGTGACTGAATATTTGATTTATGAGCTCCACCTTCATCACCTGCATTCACCACTCTGTGTCCCATTTTCCCATCGTCTGGTTGACTCAGTCCTCTTTTAGGGAGTTTACCCAGTTTCACTATGTACTGCTATCTTATTTGCCCACCTGCTGTCTGAAGCACTTTTTTCTTAGCCAAAGTGTACCCAAGCAATTTTAGCAAGGTGGGAACATACAAAATTACATGCACCAGTTATCGAAATCATAGAACCAACTGCATGACAGTAACCTCTGTCTCACTGAGCCTGTGAAGACACTCCCCGATTCTTTACTGATTGCAATGAACGGGGCTGATCTTAGCAGTTTCTAAAATGTTTCTTAATTCTTATTTATTTAATCTCTTCATTGGGGCTGAAAGCTTTCTGTGAACTGTAAATAACAGATGCTGTTGATGAACCCATTGACACTGTACAAGTGACAAGTCACCTTTTTGTCTTGAATTGATGAAGTTACACTTACTATGCCAAACCAATGTCTGTTTTTTAAGGATCAGAAACAAACCTACAAACTTGCACTTTACAATATTTATGGAACTTGTCTAACAAATGCTGTTGATATTGAACCCAGTTACTCCATTTCCTTTACTTATGCCACACCAATGTCTGTTCATCAAACTTTATTTTTGATGGCACTGAACTGAAAATGTTAATGGATTTTTTCTGTCAATTTAACCCATTAAAACTTGTATCAAACCAGTTTCTGTCTATGCTGTCAAACATGGATTAGTTATGTTCCCAGTGTTTATATTGGATGTCATCACTTTATAATATATCATATATGAGAATATTCTATTACTATTAAGCCCACTATGAATATTAAAATACACACAACCATGTTTCCTGTATACAGCTTTTCTACTGGAAGGTTTACAACTTATTCTGTCAATTTACCCAAGTTTGTCACTAAACCACATAGGCCTACTTGGAATACCCCTCAGATGTCTGAATGGCACTGATCTCACTTAAATGTTTATAGAACCTTTCTGTGAATAATGCTGTTGATGGAACTTTTCTGTCAACTGTGAACTATATTTAACTCATTAAACTTGTATCAAACTAGTTTTGTCTATGCTGTCAAAGATGGATTATGTTCCCAGTTTTGATATCGGACGTCAGGTCACTTTATATCATATATCAGAATATTCTATTACTGTTAAACCCACTATGAATATTAAAATACGCTAAATCATGTGTCCTGTATCATAGCTACATGTATGACCTTTGCAGCAAAAAAAACCGAGTGAGAATCTGTTCGGTATTCAGTGAGATATGATTAATTAAGTGCGCTGACAGCTCATCTCACAGGCCAAACAGATTACACTGAGTGGAGTGGATGACCGGTCCAAGATGGCGGCTCCAAATCTCGTCAGCGCTAGTAAGGAGTAGCGGTCGATGCGGCGTCTATGTATATTATGTCTATGCTCGCTGCACTAATGTCAATGGAGACTTGTGGAATTTTACCAATAAATTGGTCATTATGTCTTTCTGGATTTGTTGAGGGTTTTTTGGAAATTTTTGTCATAATCTGTAAGTGTTTGGGATCATTTCAAGCCTAAAAGTGTAATTAGCGTTCGGATTTGTGATAAAATAACTTAATATCAGACCATGCTGCTGCCAGTTAGTGTCCGATTGTTAGCATGCTAGCTATCCTCTTAGCTAAGGTAAAATTTTAAACGGATAAGTGTAATTTCTTTGAAATGACAACTAGCTGAATAACATTACTTACATTAGTTAAAGTGGATAGTTTATACTCAAGTGAATTTGCAACAGTATATTAAGTTTAAGCGAAGTCCTTCAACTACTAGTCACTTGTTAGCGCATAGCTGTATTGCCATAGCTACTCCCATCCACTTGTATAGCATTTTAAGCTAGCGTTAGCTAGCTAGCTAGCTCGGTTCACATGACTAATTAAATTATTCATATCATGTCCTAAAGAATGATTCATTGGTATCATACATGATTATAGACAATAATACTGTGAACACAATTAGGTTTATCTGTTCTTATTGCTTATTAAGAGAGAAAGTTTATTTAGTGACGTAAGGTGACACTCCCACTTATGCAGACCGGAACTGTCCCGTTTTGCTCCCATAGTAACAAATTACGTTGCTCTATCTTGCTAGTAATCAAGGATCTTTGACTAGGCCACTGTGCTCGCTCCACCAGTGAAACATGTGACTAAAAGGCGCTTTGTCATTGGCTGAGGGTGAATCCCTGACCTTTGTGAGAACTTAGAAGGGAGAGAGAGCATTACAGCATTTGAGAGCGCTTTAAAACTCACAGAAGAAAGTAGCAGCGTTTGTGATGCAGTCGGCTCGTAAAATGAAATGAGAATCGAAGTCATTTAAAAATTAAATTGCGCACAGGGGTGAATCGAGATCGCGATTTTATAACAATTTATTGTGCAGGCCCCTGCGAACTCTGCAACTGGAAGGACTGGATGAAACATGTTTAAAACGTGTTTTGTAAATACCCCTCTGAAATTGAAATCATTGCTGGGGTGGTGTTGTTGTGAGTGTTGTTGTTGTTGTGAGTGTTGTTGTTGTTGTGAGTGTTGTTGGTGTTGTTGTGAGTGTTGTTGGTGTTGTGAGTGTTGTTGTGAGTGGTGTGGATGTGAGTGTTAGTCAAGTCAAGTCAAGTCAAGTCAAGTCAAGTTTATTTATATAGCACATTTCATACACAGAGGTCATTCAATGTGCTTTACATAAACAAAACCAAACGATAATAACAAATAAAAGCATAGAAGGGCAATATAGTCAAAGAATAGTTAAAAGGTAAAGATCATAATAAAAAGAAAACATAAAACACAAGGTAAAATCATTTAAAAATAAAGAATAATTAGTAAGCAAAAACAAAGGCAAAAGTAGTAAAAAAAGTAATAAAAGACAAAGTAGAATAATTATCGAGGCAGATTCAGAATTTGTAACTCGGCACAGTTAGCAGAAAGCGTCTGAGAACAGTTTGGTCTTAAGTCTAGATTTAAAACTGGCTACAGTTGGGGCCTTTTTAATGTCATCCGAAAGTTGGTTCCACAGCTGAGCCGCATAGCAGCTAAAAGCTGCTTCACCATGTTTAGTTCTAACTGTAGGTTTTACTAGCAGGTTTTTCACCTGGGACCTGAGAGGACGAGAAGGTGTGTACTGCTGAAGCATGTCCGACAAGTATTTAGGTCCTGCTCCATTTACTGATTTATAAACAAGCAATAGTGCTTTAAAGTCAATTCTGTGACTTACTGGAAGCCAGTGCAAGGACTTAAGAATTGGAGTAATGTGGTCAGTTCTTTTAGTTTTTGTTAGAGTCCTAGCTGCTGCATTTTGTATCACCTGAAGCTGTTTAATAGTCTTTTTAGGAAGGCCTGTGAACAGTCCATTGCAGTAATCAACCCTGCTGGAGATAAATGCATGAATGAGTTTTTCTAAGTCATGTTTTGACATCAGCCCTCTGAGTTTGACAATATTTTTGAGGTGGTAAAAAGCTGATTTAGTTATCGATTTCATGTGGCTGTTGAAATTTAGATCACTGTCAATTAATACACCAAGGTTTTAAACAGTATCCTTTGCCTTCAACCCTTTTGTGTCAAGGAGAGTGGCAACCCTAAGTCTTTCCTCATTTTTACCAAATATAATTACTTCAGTTTTTTCTTTGTTCAGCTGAAGAAAATTTTGAGACATCCAGGTGTTGATTTGTTCTATACACTGACACATAGATTCAAGAGGACCATAGTTGTTTGGTGATAGAGCTAAGTAAATTTGTGTGTCATCTGCATAGCTATGATATGAAATCAAATTATTTTGAATGATTTGTCCAAGTGGGAGCATATAGAGGTTGAATAATAGTGGCCCCAAGATCGACCCCTGGGGAACACCACAGGTCAAGGACGTTGTTGTTGAGGTACAGTTTCCGATGGCAACAAAGAAGCTCCTTTCTTGTAGATATGATTTTAGCCAGATGATAACTATGCCTGTAAATCCAACCCAGTGTTCTAGTCTGTGTAGTAAAATATTGTGATCAACAGTGTCAAATGCTGCACTAAGGTCCAGTAGCACTAGGACTGATGTTTTACCTGAATCTGTGTTGAGGCGTATGTCATTGGAAACTTTAATGAGAGCTGTTTCAGTGCTGTGATTTGCCCGAAAACCAGACTGAAAGTAATCAAAATACCCATTTGATGTTAGGAAGGTGGTTAATTGATTAAAGACTACTTTTTCAATAATTTTGCCAATAAAAGGTAGATTGGATATGGGCCTGTAATTGTTTAGCATGGAGGCATCCAGGTTATTCTTCTTGAGAAGTGGCTTTACAACAGCTGTTTTCAGTGACTTAGGAAAAGTGCCAGACAGCAATGATACATTTACAATTTGAAGGACATCCGCCGCTATGAGGTGAAAAACAGTTTTGAAGAAATTGGTAGGCAGAGTGTCTAAGACACATGTGGAAGGGCTGAGATTCTGTACCGTTTTTTCAAGTGTTTCGTAGTCTATCAAGCTGAACTCTGACATCAAGTTTAGTTTCCCTCTGTTTGTTGCTGGAAGTTCAGGTTGTTGAATTTGTAATTGAGCAGATATGCTGAGTCTGATTTTGTCAATTTTACCTTTAAAAAAAGATGAAAACTCATTGCATTTATTAGTTGAGAGAAGTTCAGGCGCTAATTGTGAGGGGGGATTTGTTAACTTATCAACAGTTGAAAATAGAATACGAGTGTTATTTGAACTTCTATTGATAATGTTAGAAAAGAAAGACTGTCTTGCTTTGCATATTTCAGAGTTATATGTGCGGAGCATCTCTTTATGGATTTCATAGTGGATCTGAAGTTTGTATTTACGCCATTTTCTTTCAGTCTTCCTACACTCTCTTTTTAGAAGTTTAACTGCTGGATTTTGCCTCCATGGTGCTTTCTGTTTGTCCTTAACTTTCTTGAATTGTAATGGAGCAATGTCATCCATAATGTTTGCAATTTTTGCATTAAAGTGATCAAATAAGTCTTCAGAGTCTGACAGTTGACTTGACTTTAGTGAAAGTGCTTGCTCAAAGAGAGCACTTGTCTGATCATTTATGATTCTCCTTTTTACCATCATAGCTGTGTTTTGAGTGTGTGGGGACATAGACACATCAAAGAACACGCAGAAATGATCAGATAAGGCCAGGTCTTTAACAGCTGTAGAGACATCGAGACCCTTTGTGATAACAAGGTCGAGGGTATGGCCGAGAGAGTGTGTTGGCCCCTGTACATGCTGTGTTAGGGAGAAAGTATCGATTAGTGCAATGAATTCCTTGGCATAATTGTTTTCAGGATTATCCACATGCAAGTTTAGATCCCCTGATATAATAAGACAGTCAAACTCTATGCAAACAACTGATAGCAGTTCACCTAGCTCTTCAAGAAAAACTTTAGCTGAATGTTTTGGAGGCCTGTAAATTGTCAGTAATAAAATCTGAGGAGAAGACTTAATGCATGCACACAGATATTCAAATGAAGTAAAGTCACCGAATGACGACTGATTGCACTGAAAAGACGTCTTGAAAATTGTGGCTATCCCCCCACCTCTTTTATTTGCTCTGGTAGCACTCAAAAAACTGAAGTTTGGGGGAGCTGATTCGATGAGAGTAGCAGCACTGTTTGCTTGATCTAACCATGTCTCAGTTAAAAGTAAAAAATCAAGGTTGTGTGTGCAAATTAGATCATGAATTAAGAATGATTTGTTTGAAAGAGATCTGATATTTAGGAGTGCTAGTTTTGTTAGTTTAAGTGTTGGGGAAATATGATCCATGGGGGAAATCTGAGGTTGATGTGGTACGGGTAGGAGATTGGACTGGTTTACCCTATAAGCTCGATGCATTTGTGTTCTATTTCTTGTCAATACAGGAATAGAGAATGTCATGGGCTTACTGGGATGTGGATGTGAGTGTTGTTGGTGTTGTTGGTGTTGTTAGTGTTGTTGTGAGTTGAGTGTTGTTGTGAGTTGAGTGTTGTTATTGTTGTGAATGTTGTTGTTGTTGTGAGTTGTTGTTGTGAGTGTTGTTGTTGTTGTAGTGTCGTTGTGAGTGGTGTGGATGTGAGTGTTGTTGTTGTGAGTGTTGTTGTTTTGGCAGTTATTTTGAATTTAGGACCGGGTCTGTGCCATCCTAAGTTAGAATTCCTAAGTAAGGAAATTCTTGAGTTAGGATGGTTCTATAATGGGCAAATTCCTATCTTCAGTTAAGATAGGATTTTTTCCCTGGATGCAGTGAGGGAACATGTTTCTGTAATGCCTGAGATAATATAGGATTTCAGAGTTAGGAAGTAATGAGGGCCCAGGACCAGCACCTCAGGCAACCTGAGGAAATGGTCCGCCAACTGCTACCTGTTCTCTTCTCTTCTCTCTCTTCTCTCTCTCTCTCTCTCTGTGCTTGTGACAGGTACCTGGTCTTGGACAGGTGTTTGTTAGCATAAGTAGTGCATAGATGGCAATTGATGTAAATGTTGATACGCAAATAGATACACTTTCTTTTTCCCGGCCTTTTTCCCATGCATAATTCTATAGCCTAAGTTTATCTACACAGTGAATATGTCTGCACCAGTGTGGCTGATCACCTCCTGTACAGCTTATACATTTTGGCCTCCAGCAGTAAGAGACTATTGATTCAACCACTTAAACTATATATTTTCTTAAAGCCTGTAGATGTCAATTAATATGAATTAAGACATGTCCAACCTTGGGTCTATGTCTAGTGTATATAGACCCATATTGATGAACCAACATACATTCTGGCCTACACAGCTAATTTAAGCACTTAACCCAAACCATAACTAAGCACTTAACCCAAACCATTAACATGAATTAAGACTTATTCCACCCTCCTCAAATACTTTAGTGCACTATTTTCAAGACATAGGCCTGTGTTGTATACAGTAGGTGAACTTTAGTCATCTGTATGTTTGAACATGTCAAAAGAAACACTGAGATTGTAGTTTCTTTCTTGGTACTCTAAACATTTAAAATGTTCTTTCTGATTCTGATTTCCAGGCAGTTACCTGTTGATAGGCTCATCCCAAAGCAGAAAGACACTTGACTGCTGAGAGCTGGATTGCTCCTGTGGAAAGAAGCTCCTGGCCTTTTCTCTATTTGGACACAACTGTGGAGGAAGGTGGGACATGTCCCAATTCATGTTGAATAATATCTAGAGAGTAAAGGCTATTATAAAATATATACTTTATATTGCTTAAATGTATCAAAGATACTTTGTTGGGTGAACGGATGAAGGTAATCTATGGTCATTAATTAATTAAACTCTTAACTGACATGACATGACATCTCATTTGAGCTATATATATTAACAGATTATGGGGTGAATAACTTATCACTGACACATTGTCACAGTGTAAGTATAAGTATATATACTCTTTTGATCCCGTGAGGGAAATTTGGTCTCTGCATTTATCCCAATCCGTGAATTAGTGAAACACACTCAGCACACAGTGAACACACAGTGAGGTGAAGCACACACTAATCCCGACGCAGTGAGCTGTCTGCTACAGCGGCGCTCGGGGAGCACTGAGGGGTTAGGTGCCTTGCTCAAGGGCACTTCAGGTGTTCCTACTGGTCGGGGTTCAAACCGGCAACCCTCCGGTTACAAGTCCGAAGTGCTAATCAGTAGGCCACGCCTGCCCCAGAAGGACATGTTTCTGAAGGATCCCTCACCACTCCTTGATTCCAGTCCCACAGAATGGTGAAAAGTCAATGAAGGAAGATTTCTGTGGCTGGTAAATGTGGCACACCATCTGTGCATACCGGGCACGTCTGTCCCATCTGAACGTGTATTCTCAGCAGCTGGCCTCACTGTAAACAGACTGTGCACACAACTTACTCCTGACCATGTTAATATGCTTATTTTCTTAAAAAATATAGGAGTCTAGGTCAGGAGCCTATTCAAAACACATTGTGACAGGAATGTTTTTGTTTCAGGAGAGGTAGCCTATACAGTATCTTCATTTGACTGTTCTAAGGGACACCCTCTAATTTTACTGTCACCTCAGGGATGATTTAAGTTGTGTTCAGTTCTATATTTGAAGTTTCGAGGGCTAGTAATCTTACTGTTACCTTTCTCAGACCAAGGGGGATTATAAGTGTTGCTGCTAATGTTTCAAGTTTTTCATATAAGTAGTTTACCAGATATTATATGTAGGCTTAATATAGTGTAGGCTAAGCCTACCCATTTGTTTAAATTTCTATTTAAAATTTATTTTATGCTGCTTAATGTTTTACATGCAACAGGTGAGCCAGTGCACAATTATTTTTTTTATGTATTTTAATTTTCTGTGCATAATTTATTTTGTTAAAATACTAATGCCATTATCTGTACCATATCCCAACTGGTACAATAAAACATCAATTGAGCAATATAACATGCATTTTTATTCAGTAGGCTATATAAGTTAAATATAAGTTAAGTATAATGTTAAAGACACTATTGATACCGTGAGAAATTTACATTCTCAGGGGAAAAGCCGCTAATCAGTTAATTGTTAATCGATCGATAAGGTCAATCAATGAATGATTAATGAATTAATCAATATTTTGCATCCCTAATTACAACATATTCCACCTTCCTGCAAACTTTGGAGGACATAAATCTATACATGGTTCTATTTTGTATGTAAATCTAATATGAAAATATGAGGATAGATAATCTTAAAAAGCCTAAATGATATATTTTTGGAATTCTTGTAGTGTGTTTAAGCTGTAATAAGTTATATTCCACCTTTCTGTGTGCTTGAGAATATCATATGCCATGAGATTTGGAGATTACTATTCAAATGGGCTACAACCCAATACGTGTCCCTGGCATTGTTCATTGTGTTGTACAATCTAAACTCACTGAAATCACCTAATTACCAGGTTTTTCACCAGGTACTTCGCAGGTTTTTGGTGCATTGTTATAGACTACTAATGGTCCCCATGTAGGATAGGCTATGCAGTAAATAAATAGACACATATATGAAACAAATAAATCATCTATTAAGCAATTGAGAAAAATGACCCATTTTAGTAGGCCCTCTGAGAATCAAAATTCTATAATAATAATTAAATGCTTGTATTTGTATGACAACAGTAGCCTATATCGTGCAGTAGCCTATAACGTTAGTCCTTATCATAAATATTAGCCTGTGGAGTCGCTGACTTTAGTTGTCGTTTTGTTTTGTTTGGCGATGCCAGTGTTGGTGCATACGATTCATAAACGCCTCTTCAGGAGATTCAGTCTCTCGTCTTTAGGGGTTACAGAGTTAAACAAAAGTATTAAATTAATATAAATCATAGCAAATCCCCGACTGTTACCTGCATTCTCCGCCATCTTTACACTGTGTAAACAAGCGGTATATTCTCTGTAACTCTGTGCCAGTACTTCACACAGTTATTCTGTTTGTTTCCAAAGACACTACAGGGTCTCCGCTTTCTAAAGAGGTCAAGCATTTGATGGTAGGCCAAAGTGACTTCTGAAGTAGGCACAGTACAATTTCGGGGGTGAAAACCTAAAAATGCACATCCCATTTGAAGTTAAAACACTGGTTCTTGAGATAAGGGACGAAACCACTTTTTAAGACTTCAATATTTTTGGAAAGCGACAGTCAGATGAAAAGTGACAGCTTATTGGCACTGGAGGACTCCAAATTATAAAATGGATTGAAGGTGTCTCCCAAAGCCCAGCACATACTTAAGCAAATCTGTTCGATAAAGATGCCTTTCTAAGCCACCCAAGAGGTAGAGGTAGCACTTGGCACATTTGTTCGGTGTAGGCATACTCTGCCCATGTGCTTTTTTTTTTTCAGATTTTTTTTTTTTATAAGCTAAGTCAGATTTTTTTCCCATAGAGACAGGCAGATTTTTCTTTTTAAAGGCCAGTTATTTCATGGATCCAGAATACTGTGCATCCTGATAAAGTTACCTTGGCCTTTGGAATTAAAATAGCCCCACATCATCACATACCCTTCACCATACCTAGAGATTGGCATGGGTGTTATTTCAGTTAGCCTATTAGCTGGTTTGATTTGCATTGAGCTCAATGAGCATCAATGCAATGTCTCTATGGGAATTTAACATAGGGGTGGGAATACTTATGACCCCTGTATTTTAAGGAAGAACATTTATTTATTTATGATACATTATTCATTCACTAAGAAAATTGGTGTCCTTAAAGGTTAGATATTTCCTCATTTTTCACTTAAGGCATTACGATCAATTTCCCAAAGATGATTTTATATTCCTCTTTTCAGTCACCTTTAGCATGGGTGCCAATACTTTTGGCCATCACTGTATCTTATGCTGTCAACCAAACCTGGTCGGGAGGAGGTTATGTGCTAAGTTATAGCTCAAATTGTGTAATCTACCGCACACTGACCAATCAATTGTCTTAAAAACGAAGTTCTTTCACGTGTAGGATTCTGTCATATATCTTACAGGTGGAGCTCCGCCTCTACTAACATTTTGGAGCTCGAATGCGCTTTAATAGTGCTGTGCGTGCAAATATCCCTTATGGACGTGCATACCACACAACAACTGATGACAATTGATTTATTTGATGTTAAAGGTTGGACACAAAAAATGACCGCAGTGTAGATTAAGGTATCGCTCATGAATGCGGAAGTAATTGTTTTTAAATAGAGGCGGTCTTGTGCGTCTCCACGTTACACGATTGGCCAAAGTCATCCCAACACCGAGAACGCGCACAGATCTGAGCTGAAAGCCTAGTTTGACAAATATATCACATAACTGCAATCGTAGTATCACTTAATGTACAGTATACCCCTCAGTCAAGGCTTTGTCAAGCCTCGATATGTCTACATAGCCTAGATATGTCTAACGTGCTTTGTAGTACCCCACAGGGGTATGAATAATTTTGTTCTTAACTGTATATTTAAAAACAAAAACATTGCAATGCTGTATCTGAATATAGCATTACAAACCTCATGTAAGGATCCACACTTAGATAGACAGCCTCAACCAATACTTCTGAAATGAACAGACCATAATATGTTTATGTTTATGGTTCTTAGCACTTTTGTTCAATGCAAACAATATTAACATGGATGATATAATATTAAACATACTTGGTTAATCCATATTTACCTCCATCTTTTCAACTAGTTTCAAAAATAAATCCAATTTAGAATAGTGAAAATGTAAATATAAAAAAAATACCTCCATCTTTTGGAGATAAAAGCCTTTCATCCTTCAGCTGAAAATCACTGGTCTTTAGAAAAAGCCAGTGAAATGTTGTTTCAATGTCCATACCTTGGCCTGCGTCATATCTCCCTGAGCAGATAAGAGCAGGAGAAAAGAATTGGAACATTAAAGGTTTGAGGCTCCGGTGTGTTGTAAAAAGGGTGTGTTCACAATGCTATACCAGCTGTGTGTGTGCAGTCAGTAGAGAAAGGGGGTTGGGAATGCAGACAAATTTTATCAGCTCAGTTTTTTAAAAGCATGGAGCCCAGGTAGCCACAGATCTTGCCAGTGCCAATTCTAGTGCAGCATCATCAAGACCATGCACTCTTAAAATGACTGTGTTAGAAACAACACATTGTGTTGTGTTGTCTCTATCTGGACATAGAGATGTGTTGTTGGCAGCGCAAACATTTCATGTCACAGTTGATAGCCTAATGTTGTCACTACTCACAGTCACGACTGTGAGTAGTGACTGTGAGTTGCTCTTAAATGCATGTTGCTAACTGCTGATAACTTTGCCTGTCTAACTTTGCCTGTCAGACGAAGCAGACAGCAGAGGGCTGCCCAACTGGGTCCACCCTGCATGGAATGAGCAAAACCTGTTGCATCCATCATAGCGTTCAGAAAATGCCCAGCACGAAAAGGCCTGAGGCAGAGTCACGGTGAGAGCTTGGCAAGACTGCCCACGTGCACGAGCATGGCTTAAAGCAAGGACAATATCTGTGCCTGAAGTTAGCAAACATTTCTGAAGCAGTCATATCTTCAAATTGTAAACGGCATGGCACGCGCCTGAAAACATTAACTCCTGCATAAGTCTTCTCGAGGAGCAATAGCAGGTAGATTTACCGCTGACCCTGTGTGGCTGGTGAGGTAGGCAACAACCACCACCTCTAAATGCGAAAACCAAGCTCATCAGCTTTATGGAGTGCGCAAGCAGAGAGTGGGGTTTCCCCAGAGCGCTAGATCTTGTAAGTGAATTCCAGAAAGGCCAGGTGTGGATGCTCATGTTTCGTGGAATGAGGTCAGAAGAAGCAGCTATCCATCCTGGTGTTGTCCGCAGGCAGTGGGGCTTTACTACACTTCTGATTTTTCTGATTGGACTTCTAATTAGTTTTTCCTCACATTCTGAAACATAGCACTTACCTACATCAAAGTCTCCAGATTTATCTATATTCTGAAGGCTATTACAGCGGATTTTTTTTTAAATCATAGCTTGAATAATATAAGATTTTATGTTATGGCGAAAATCGATATCGAAGACTACTGAATGACCAATATTCAGACAACTACTTTTTTATTTATTGAATGATGAAAAGATATATCCAAAATTATCCTATAGTAAAACGTATCTAGTGTCAATACAACAAAATTAAGTCTTCATCCAATGTTCAGATTTCCGTTTTTGGAAGTGTATGCAAATTAGGCCTACTTCATTTGGATGACTCATTTGCATATAGCCTATTACATTTCAGAAAACTTGCAATACAAAAGTTACTTGTGTTAATGTAAGTATCAAACTAGTTTCATGGTATTAGCTACAGATGCCTATAAGTTAAAAATGTTACCCTATTCACCTGTAGTGTCTCGCCTATGACCAATAGGCCTACACATATTGTTTCAATAACAATTGTGAAAAACTGAGACCCTTATTTCAATGTTATACAGTGTTATTCATAATCAGAAGACATTGAACTTTCAAAATATCCTGCCTGCCTACCTTTCATCAAAAATGCCTATAGGGTTACAGAATTTTTTATTTATGGCACTGACTAGCCTATAATATGGATGGAGTCTGAGAATGACGGCGGTAGGCTACATGGCCTAACTATGTGAAACAGCAACAAAATAGACCCCCCAGTGTAGCCTAACAGTTAGTATGCTGATTCCGTTCCAACCTGGTTTCAAAGTTCATCATGATTAAATAATGAATGTATTGCAAACACTATATAGGCCCTATATTGTGCTCAATTTCAGATTACATACATGTTTCAGTGTTCCAAGAACACAGCCCTACAATTGTAACGCTCTGAGCAGCGATGTCTTCAAACCTAGAGGCTACTGAGTTATTCCTGAATCTCCCAGTTAGGCTACTAAAAAATGGATTATGGTGGTACAGACTGTTCGTTATACAGTGAGTGAGTTCTGAATTCCGTCTGGTGAACATAATTGAGAGCTAACCAAGACTGTTAGTGGGCTAATGACAACTCCATAGCCTATTTTGTCAAGTAGCTCTCACTTTTTCACCAAAACGAGCGAGCGGAATTCTCAAGACCCACACCCAAAGCCCTGGCTGCACAAACATAGCCTACCTTGAGAGAAACAGCACCGGAAGAAGTAAGAGTATCCAAATGTTTTAAAGCAGACACTTACCAACACTTCTAACCAGACTGAGCAACTTTCACGTTATGGCTTTGCGGAGTCATGGTCTAAGATAATATTTAACGTCGTCGAAGAATAGGCTATGGACGAGCGCCAGATGGAGACACAGCGCGCGGTGTATTCTAATCAGTGGAAGTAGTAGTAGCCTATGGGCTGAAAATAAGAAGATAGGTCATAGATTAATAAGATTAATGCATACCTGTCAACACTCCCGTTTTTCCCGGGTTTCTCCCATATTTCAAGGTCATCTCCCAGCACCCTCCCGTTTTGTTATTTCTCCCGGAAAACTCCCGTAATTTGCATGGCCATCAAACTTAATTTTAAAATCATTATCATAGCCATTATCAGCCTTTCCCATTATAAATTAGCTTCAAAGTAGCACCATAAAGTATGGTAGTATCTAATATATATTCCATTAGATTTTATTGTCCCAGATTAGCAAGCGACATGTCCCAAATTATCAAATTCTTGCCTTTTTTTTGTTTTTGGTGCAAGGAATGTGTAATGTCTCCTCTGGGTATGATATTGTTTTTCCTTAGAAAACATCTTGGGGATTGGGGCATCTCAAGGTCGCTTTACAAAATCAGAGCAAGACAATGCAAGACAGAAAAAAAGACAGTCTATGCAGTGGCGGAAGATAAGAAGTGTTCCTGAAACAGAAAAGTCTTGTGAAGAGCTTTGAAGAAAGGAAAGGAGGGACAGTCATGGGGGAATTGAGGGGGGGAATTCCAGAGCTTAGGGGCCATGGCACTGATAGACCTTCCACCCAGGGTAGAGAGTCTGGTGCGGGGGACAGTGAGGAGATTCTGGTTATAAATGAAGCAGCGGGATGGAGTGTAATGGATCAGAAGGTCACAGAGGTAAGGAGGAGCAAGGTCAGTACTTTGAAAGTGAGAAGTAGAATTTTGAATTTGATTCTGGACAGAACCGGTAACCAGTGAAGCTGAAGAAAGAATAGGGGTGATGTGACAGGTTTACTATGTATGTGACAAATAAACCTCCTTGTATCCTTGTATCCTTTATATATTAGCCCTCCTACACAATCTGGTCATATCAACTTATTCCCTGTTACATATACATAGATAGATATCGATCCCCAAGTTAGATAGATAGATATCGGTCCCCATACCAACTTATTCCCTGTTACATAGATAGATAGATAGATAGATAGATAGATATCGATCCCCAAGGGGAAATTCAAGGAATATTGCTCTTAAAGTAGCCTATATATTATTTTTTTCTTGTCTTCAAGCAATTCTATTATGTTTACATTATTGTCTTTTCATAGGAGTTAATTAAGCAATATAGCACAAGTGAGAGTGGGGTTGGTCATGGATAGTGAATGAATACCTCGATCACGAGTGCTATATTGCTATAGCAATAGACAGCGTCTTGGTTGCTAGGTAACCAACATTCCAGACCCCTCGTTACGGGTCTTTGTGGTTTACATGTCTTCTTGAAAGAAATGTTGAAATCACATTCATATCTAGGTTTGCTGCATGCATGTTACAAGGACACTGGGCCATGTCATGTAAGGGACATGGTACTGCAAAAAAACGGAAACATAGTCTACATTGCAGAACCACTCAACTTTATTAATGTATAGTGAATAAATGTTACACTACTGTGCACAGCCTGACGTGACGATGCTAGCACGTTAGCAGCGGTTAGCTAATTATGCTAACGTTAGTTATCTACAAGTCTCCTCCAAGTGACAGTCATATTATACACAATGCTGGCAATGCTGAGAACAATTAGCATCCTCGTTTATCTTACTTACATTGAGTTGACTGTGTGGCTTAATCCACAGATGTCCAACGACTACAAACCCATCAGTCGCGCTAGTGACGTTAGCTCATTCACAGCCACACTAGATTGTACAAGCATACCAGCAACAGGTCTTAATTGGGCTTTCCTTGCCGAAGAAAATACCATGAGTCAGAGGATTAAACACATCAGGTAAGTTGTATTCGTCCATAGACTGTACATTACATACTGTTAAGTGACATAGCAGGCAGCAAGATGCAACCGTTAACTAGCATAACAGCTCTTATCGTTTCATTACGTTGGTGACGTACATCGTTGTAGTCCACTGAGTGGATTCGCACAAAACCAACATAACTTTTGAAGTCTATCGAACAACAGTATTTTCTTGACGTGAAAAATTATCTTTTAAATTCACAAACATCATATGTGAAATTTGTGGCACAATTCAAACTGGACCAAAAAATAATTGTTATCTCTCCATTAACTCCCGTTCATAATTTTTTGAAAGATAGGTCCCATGGACCGGAAGTAGAAGGGGCGGGACCAAGGGGGCAGGCGAATTCCCGGAAGTAGAAGAATCGACGTAGGCTGGAGGGACCACCTCTCTGCTAACTCCCATAGAAGTCCATTTGTAACCCACCTTAACGTTTGGTTACTAAGACCATAACTTTAGTTTTAGAACAGTTTGAGTTCAATAAATATTTTAATATATAAATATGAATAAATAGAATAAATATGAAGAAGTAGCCAGAACAAGAAGCTGAGTTTACATGATGATATGTATTTCTTTTTCATTCTCTTTTTGGTCTGCTTGAAAGTGCAGGTATTCTAAAATACTTTTATTGTGGTATAGTCATCTCCTAGGTGACGGGTTTGTTTTTCACTCTCGAGACTCCACTTGAATGAAATTGATTAGACGTTACTGATAATCCTCTTAAGAAAAATAATACTCTTTATCTAACTCTAATCTAACTTTTTCTAAATCTATCTATCATATTGAATCATTTTACCTTTCCTTATATCTATTTTTCTACGGATTGTTGAAGACCTGTGTTGTTTGAACCTCGAACTCCGATTGGTTTTTTATGTACACTGGAACACTGGATGGCGAGTCAGTCCCCTTGGATCGATTGAACTGTTCTACCCTTTCATACTGGATAACCAACCCCTTGAACTGCCCTTTCATACTGGATAACCAACCCCTTGAACTGCCCTTTCATACTGGATAACCAACCCCTTGGATCTGTTCCCTGGATACAGATAAGCCTTCACACATACACTGACATTGTACACTCACACCACCTTACCCGGGTATTTCTTTTCTTTTGTACATTTGAGTTTTTTACTATTGATTTGATACTTTGAATTTTTAAGAGCTCTTTTATTATTTTATAGGGTTTTGTATTTATTTATTATTTATTTTCTATTTACTAATATTTTCTCTTCTTTTCTCTTAGAGAAAATATATTCTTGCATTTAATAAACCTGCATTATTTATTTATAACATTTTACATACTGGTGTCCTTGTCAATTTACTCCCCCCTTAATGCCGAACCTAGAACTGGCCTAAACTTAACAGTAACTCATAGAAGCACCTCCTTTTACTTTAAAGTGCAATTTATTATTAAGTAGAGTAGAGGGGTGCTACATAAAACTTGGCGAGCCAGAGCCAGGAGGGGGGCAGTGTTGACAATTTTGTAATTAGTATTTATAGTGTATATATATTTTGTTTTTGCATTTACATATTTTCTATTGGACTTTAGATTTTACATTGAAACTCAGATTTTACATTGAAACTGTATGTTTGAAATGGATGTGGTTAGACAAAAAAATGTTAAAGTGCCAAATTCAGTCTTAGTCAGTGGTATGAGTGATAGTGATGCAGATGGAGAAATGTTTAGGTTTTTAGAGGAACATGGGCCTTTTTCACGGGTGATACACGTAAGTAGCTCTGATCCAGAATTACAAAACACAGTCATTGTTGAGTTTGAGTCAGGGCTTACAGTAGAGAAGCTAGGTCAGCTACCACTCTATAGGCCTTCCCCAGATGACCCCAGCACTGTCCACTGCATTAGGCAACTGTCTAGTGTTTATTCAAGGTATGTGGGAAGTAATTTAACACAGACATACCTTGACTCCTTAAGAGACATAGCTAAACTGAGCGGTCTGGACTTGCAGTCACTTCTGCATGATGAGCTCTCCCGTCTCCAAGGTTCTCTTGGAACTGAAGCGCCCCCTTCCTTACCGTCCATCCCTGTTGAAAGCTCAGGTGTCTCAACAATGCACAGCCCAGCATCAACCTCTGACGACCGGCATGCATCTCTTCATCGCCACAGATCAGCTTCACCATCCATCATGGCAGCCAATGTTCTTAGTGGCACTCCTCCTCCCGTTCAGCTTGACACTGATGTTCCCTCGCTTAGCAGACGACCATCCTACACACTTCCTGTGAGTCAGCTCACAACGCCTGAGGTGCAGAAGGTGGTAGTGGAGCACATTGTCACATTGTGCAGCACTAAGCTGCGGTTCTTCTCTGGTAGACTGCCTACTCCGAACCATGAAGTGGACTACGAGACATGGCGCAGCCACACTGAGTTTCTCCTTTCTGACCCGAGTGTGTCTGCAAGGCATGTGACAAGGAAGATTGTGGAGAGCCTGTTGCCTCCTGCAGCCAACCTGGTGAAACACTTAGGGCCTCACATTCATGTCAATGCCTATCTCCACATCCTTGATTCTGCCTACGGCACAGTTGAAGATGGCGATGAGCTTTTCGCAAAGTTTCTTAACACCCACCAGGATGCTGGCGAGAAGCCCTCTGCTTACCTGAGCCGTCTGCAGACAGCACTCAACCGCGTCGTGCAAAGAGGAGGCATTCTATTTAATGACTTTGACCGCCAGCTGTTAAAACAGTTTTGTAGAGGTTGTTGGAACAACGCTCTCATCTCCAGTCTTCAGCTTGAGAACAAGAAGAATGCTCCGCCTCCATTCTCTGATCTGTTGCTGCTTCTCCGGACTGAGGAGGATAAACAGGCTGCAAAATCCAGCAGAATGTCTCAGCACCTGGGTCTTTCCAGAACCAAAGCCCAGTCCAAATATCACCACGTTTGGGACTGCAATGTAGATGAGTTCGGCATTGACACGCAGTTCACGGAGACACTCTCTGCAGGTGAGAAGCAAATGAGAGAGGAGATTGCTCAACTTAAAGTTCAGCTTGCCTCCCTGACAGCCTCACAGTCTGAGCAGTCCAAAAAATCTTCAATGAAGAAGGAGGGCGTAAACAGAGCTGGACTGAAGGCCAACTCCAACCACGCACTACCCATGCGTGACGGGACAGTCTCCAAGAGGCCAAAACCTGGTTACTGTTTCAACTGTGGAGAAGATGGCCACCTCTCCTCAGTGTGCAGTGACCTGGCAAATCCAGCGCTGGTTGATGCTAAGAGAAGGGAGCTCAGAGAGAAGCAGCAGGCCTGGGATAGAGTCCATGGTGTTTCAGGTTCTGCTCATTTAAACCAGCATTAGTTTCTGTTAGGGGGCAAACAGGAACTAAGAAACCCCCCTGCCCCATCA